>NW_012267279.1:7397359-7542472 GCF_000151885.1 Dipodomys ordii | reverse complement strand
CCCCCCCGTTTTTCTGTCCCCCCCCCCGACTCTCTCGCAAGTTGGAGAGTCTTCCGAAATGCTATGGAAATGATAACGGGTGGCAAATGGCGCTTTATGTAAGACCCACTTTTGCTCCCGAGCTGCGTTCTCCCACTCACCCCGCGTTCTCTAGCAATGCATCTTGGCACAGGGATCTGGCCCCTTCCCCTCTCCCCGTTTAGCATGTATTTCCTGCTGCTTCGCAACCTGAGGGGGTTTCTTGAGCTGCTCCTTTTCTTTCTCTCTGCGCTGGTGAACCGGAAAGGACCCAGGTATAGCTAGATCCATTAAACAACAACAACAACAGAAACAAAAACAAAACGTAGGCCGGCTTGGCCTTGGAGGAATAGGGAGAGACTTGCGTTTTGAATGTTTGCTTGCTGCCCTGGATTTTTCACTTTCTTTGTTACCTTCGTGGTGTCTCTCTTGGGGTGGTTGTTTTTGAATCATGGCGATTTAAATTTCTTTCCTTACCCTCACATTAATCCCTAGGTAGAATTCACTGCTGTAGTGTTTCAGACCGACGCTAGGGGTGTGTCTCTAGCCTGTCACTGAAGCCAAGAAATCAACGACGCCCTTTTAGCCTGTTACCTTACCGGTTCTCTGGCTCTGGTTAGCCTTTGGAGCTTCCTTCCTCTTTGCAATCAACAAATGTATACATAGCAGAAAAAAACAAAAATCACACGGCTGTTCTATGTGTGTCAGAATGAGATAGGATTGTTGTTAATTTTTAAGTTTTGAACAGTCTAAAAGATGTTTAGATTGCTTGCACCTTTAAATTATATGGTATTCTACGTAGAAGACTATGCATATAGAATTTAACTATGGTGGTGGACTAGTCAAGAGAAATGGAAAATCAATTTGGTGATGATGGTTAGTGAAAAAGTGGATAGTCAAATAAGTCAGTGTGTATTTAAAATTTAGGTTAAGTGTGCTTATTGGCATGCTTAAGATCCAGATTAGGAGCAGATGGAATAAATGATTCATGATTTTGACATGTAGAGGAAGTTTTTCCTTGCTAATTTGGGAAGCATTTCAGAGACAACTTTCGCTTTCCAAAGTCCCAAAAGTTAGACTTTTCCTTACTATTACAGAAAACACTTAGGGAAGACCATTCATCATACAAGGATTTTGTTGGTGTTGTCTTTTGAAGTTAGGAATTGTACTTTAAGTACTTTAGAACTTCTTACATGTGTATTCTACTTAAATTAAAATTAAATATTTTCAAGATTTTAGTCCATTGGAGTGAATTTTTTTTGTTTTTTGTTTTTTTTGGGTCTGGTCGTGGGGCCTGAACTCTGGGTCTAGGCACTGTCCCTCAGCTTTTCAGCTCAAGGCTAGGGCTGTACCACTTGAGCCACAGCGCCACTTCAGGCTTTTTTGTTTTTGCTTATGTGGTGCTGAGGAATTGAACCCAGGGCCTCAGGCATGCAAGGCAAGCGCTCTACCACTGAGCCACCTTCTCAGCCCCTGGAGTGAATGTTTTTATTTACAGTTTTGCACCTGGGGATTGTTTGAACTGAGGCAATCCCTAGCTAAGATTCCTCAAGTTGCATTTTACTACTGTGCTGTATCCCAGTCCCCCTTTTTAATCCTCATAGTACTCAATGTTTCCTAATCTTTTAAAATATTTCAAAATTACGTATGATAGTGCTTTTTTCCATCTCATTATTCTTAGCTCTTTCCAAGTTCCTTTTAGGTTTTCTAATTCACCTTTGGTTAAAGCTTTTCAATCTTCCCAGGAACATTTCAAGACTGACATAATTCATATTGATTCCCCTTAATTCACATGGATTCACCAATTTTAGTGTTATTTTGGTTTGTTGAATACAGCATTTGTTTATAAGTTTCAAGACCTTACCTATAACTCAATTTTGCCATGTGGTATATTTACCGAAATATACCATATTGGAGTAATTAATTTTCTTAAAGTTCTGAAATTTTTTTTACCTTGTATGAGAAATCTCTAACTCCTCATTATTATGAACATATTTACTTTTCCAACAGTTGTGTGTACGTGAATGTCATGTGTGTGCATGCCTACTCGTGTGTGCGTGCCTGCTCATGCGTGTGTTGTGGGGCTTCAATTCAGGGCTTGGGCACTGAACTTGAGCTGCTTTTGCTCAGGGCTAGCACTCTACCATGTGAGCCACAACTACACTTCTGACTTTTTGGTAGTTTATTGGAGAATCATGGACTTTCCTGCCTGGACTGGCTTTGAACCATAGTCCTCAAATCTCAGCCTCCTGAGTAGCTAGGGTTACTGGTGTGACCTGTGCCTGGGTTTGTCAACAGATTTTATAGTATGGATTACTTCAATTGCTGATTAATTCAGATAAGGAGAAGATAAAAGGCCTTGTAAGATTTGAGTCCCTAAAATATCCTTTTCTGGTAGGTATTGATACAACTTGAAGTTATTACTATGATGTAATCTTAAACAGGCAACTTCTCTTTGGGCAAATTAAAATTCCTATCAGTCATGAGAAGACAGGTTTCTTCCCTTGTTTTATTCCATAGTGGATGAGAAAATTAAAATGGCATGGTACAAACAAGATGAAGCTGTCTAGCAGTCAATCAGCAATGAAAGGAACAGACAAATGTGGAAGAAGAATCAGATATCTATCATAGATAGGTAGCACGAGGAAGTAAGGTTGGGTAAGGAAGATTAAGCACCAAGCACCTCAGACCCTGGGCACAGTGTCACGACAAGCAACTGGAGATTCATTTATATCAGCATCATATCATTTCTATTGTTACTGTGTTCTTTCTTCAGAAGATATTACAGTAATTAAAGTTTTGTCATCACTTAAGTAGAGAACGTAAGACTAATGCTGTAGTTTTGAAGTAAGTTGTGATGAGTAGTATAAAAAAAAGGCAAGATTTGTTGCATTTTTCTATGAAGGAGTGAACTTTGTGTTGGGTCCAAAAGGATTGATAGGATTGTAGGGGGGGAGAGTTGTATCTAGAAGATGTTGTAAATCCTGAACATAGGAAGAGACAACGTACATTTTGATTATTGATTTTCAAAATGTATTTTGGTTGGCAGCTTCAGTATCATCTGGAAACTTGTCAGCCCCACCCTAGAACAACTGAATCCAAAACTTTTTTTTTTTTTTTTTGGGTCCGGTTGTGGGGCCTGAACTCTGGGCCTGGGCACTGTCCCTCAGCTCTTCAGCTCAAGGCTAGGGCTCTTACTTGAGCCACAGTGCCACTTCCAGCTTTTTTTTTTGCTTATGTGGTGCTGAGGAACTGAACCCAGGGCCTCAGGCATGCAAGGCAAGCGCTCTACCACTGAGCCACCTTCCCAGCCCTGAATCCAGGGCTCTTGAAAGGAGCTAAGCAGTTTAGGTTTTGTAGGTCTCCCTGGTGATTGTGATGTATACTACATTTTGAGAGCCACGGTTTAGAGAATATTAAGGAATGTGTTTATTAATCTGTTTAGCACTAGTTACATAAACAAGATTTGATTGTTATCTCTAAGCAACTTAGTGAAGTGGAGTAAAGAAGACAAATTATGCAGCATAGTATGTGCTTTTAACAAACTAACCTGGGATGTTGGAAGAGCATACAAGAGGGAAGCGTAATCACAGAAAGCCTCCTGAAAGAAATGGGGCCTGGGTCTTAAAAGGATGAGTATTTAACACTCCACATAGGGACCTAGTATTCAAAGACATAGAGGCATGAGCTGTGCAATCCATTCAGAAAACTATAAAGTACAGACAGAGCATAAAGATGGCTCTACTTAGGATTTCTCAGCTTTACAGGAGTGTGAAAGTGCTAAAAGTATTCAGTAGAAGTTGTACTTTAATATACATTAACCATATGTTAATGATGAGCATCCATACAACCTTTCTGTTTTTTTATTTTAGTGTGGTATTCAGTGAATTACATGAGATATACAACACTTATAAAGTAGGCTTTATTGTAATCCTGACTGCTGTAGAGGCTGAGATCTGAGGATCATGGTTCAAAGCCAGCCTTGGCAGAAAATTCCCTTTGAGACTCATCTCCAATTAATCACTCAAAAACCAAAGTGCTGGAGCGATAGCTTTGAACAAAAGAGCTCAAGGAGAGCACCCAGGCCCTGAGTCCAAGCCCAACAACTGACAAAAAAGTAAAGTATGCTTTGTGTTAGGTGATTTTGCCTAATCTGCTAATAAATAATTACAGCAATTCATATGAGAAATAAGGACCCGGAAAAATATGGTAACTGCACAGATGGATAGGATAGACCGGATATTTGGAGGCACAAGAGAAGACAGGATAACTGCTGGGAAATAGAAGGAGCAAATCTTGCTTTGGTTTACAGCGTTAGTAACTGAATGGTGATAATGTTATTCATTCAAGGAAATGTTTGTGAACACCTACTTGGTGTTCACATATATTTGTCCTTAAGAAATTTGAGTTTGGCCAGATGATCAGTTTCATTTCCAATTTGATAATGTGTAATTTCTATAGGCTAGAGTGCTATGAAATATTAAAAGTGTCTGCTGCAAGGTATTATAGCCTTAGAACATAGCAGAAGGAACTTCATAGGTTGAAGGTTGAAAGAGGCACATACATTTCAGCAGTGATTTTCAAAATGTGGATTCTGGACTAGCAATATCAGCACTGGGCCTTTGGTAGAAATGCACATTCTCCCAGGAAATAAAGGAGAAGAAGATATGGAGGAATGATGAAAGGCTTCTCTTTAGGACCTACTGACTTAAAAAAGTTATGTAAAGGTTTGTGGTCAACAGATCTTTGTTCAGAAGAGAAATAGGAGCTTAGATGAAAGATTTGAGAATATCTGTATATTTATATTAGGAAGTGTTTGGAGCCATGTAACTGGATGTAATCTTTGTGTGTGTGTCTACCAGGGCTTGAACTCAGAGCCTTGTGCTCTTGCACAGCTTTCTTGCTTACTCTACCACTGAGCTATACCTCCAGCCTAGCAATTTGCTGATTTCTTGTAGTCATAGACTTTTTTCCCCCCTGACTGACTTTAAATTTTCAAGTAGCTGTAAGCCACCAGCACCTGGCCAAATGTAGTTTTATATAGAAAGAATATAAGAGAAACAAAGAGGTGAACTTTATAAAATACTTCATGTAAGAAGCAGGTAGAAGCCAGGTACCAGTGGCTCACACCTGTAATCCTAGATACTCAGGAGGCTGAGATCTGAGGATCATGGTTCAAAGCCAAGGCAGGAAAGTCCAGCTACCACTAAGCTGAAAAGGATGCTGTGGCTCAAAGTGGTAGAATGCTAGCCTTGATCACAAAAACTCAGGGGACAGTACCCATGCCCTGAGTTCAAGCCCCAGCTGGGTGCATGTATTTGCATGCCTGCTTGTGTGTGTGCATGTGTGTGTTTGTGCATACACATACATCTCTTAAAATAGCCAGTAGAAGTTGATGAACAGATAGGGTTGTTGAGCATAAATAATCAGAAAGACAGTTGGATGTGAGATTGAATTGAGTTTTAAGCAAGAAGGAGAGTTGGTGAATAATAGATACTGCTGAAATCAATGAGGAACAATTTGAAAGTGTCTTTTGAGTTCTGGTGACTTAGGCAATAATAGTTTGATGTGATGGTGGTGAGGAAGTTCAGGATTTATTGTGTTTAATAAATAATAAATGTGTGGCCAGACACTTGAGTGTTGCTTGCCCTTTCACACTTTAAATAGAGGATAAAAGCCAGAGAATTTAGGCTTGAGGAAGGATTTATTTTGGGATCAAATGAATAAGCCAGGAAATGGAGGAAGAGATTGTCTTTTTAATCTCTTCAGAGGAAAAGGGTGGAACTATTGACAGTTGGTTATCCCTGTGTATGTACCTGGGGCTTGTACTTTGGGCCTGGGCACTGTCCTTGAGCTTTTTGGCTCAAGGCTAACACTCTACCACTTGAGCCATGTCTCTACTTCTGACTTTTTGGTGGTCAATTGGAGCTAAGAGTCTCTCAGACTTTCCTGCCTCATCTGGCTTTGGACTGCGATCCTCAGACCTCTGTAGGTGAGATGTCACTTTGACTAGTTTTACTGGAACCAGTACTAAATTGATTGATTTGGCTGTAGCTTTTTTGTAAATACTATGAGTATTCACTTTTTATTTGTTAGAGTTAAGTATGTATTTTAAGATCCATTTACAACAGGACAAAACATAGCAGCATAAAAAGAATCAAATTTTTACCCTTGGCAGCTGTTTGCACTTTTTTTCTCAATCTGTTTATTTTCAGGGATCGTTTTCTTTCATGTCTTTCTGAGGGCTATGTCACAGTGACCACCTGTTTTAGGCATTCAATAAGCTGGTATCTTCTAGCAAAATAAGTCAATCTCTAATAAAGATGAGAATTTTAGGAAAAGTAAGTGATAGTGGATAATTGGAGAAATTGTGATCTTATGTATGTTTATAGTATAACTTTTTCTAACAGAATTTTGTGTTTTTAACTCAGTAATTCTCAAATTTATGAACAAAGCTATTCATTTTGACTTTTTGACTTTTTATTGCTATTAGCTCATGTTCTTAACTTTCAATCCACTACAGTTTTATGGTGTCTAATTTAATACTCATTAAGCTACATATGCCTGTCTAAAATTTTAATTAAAATTAAAACACATACCTATGTTTTCTGTCACAAAAGCTGTAAATTCAATGGCTACAAGTGGCCTATGATTACTCTTAGTCTGTTTTCTGCTGCTGTGATGAATAGCTGACACTGGGTAATTTTATAACGAAAAGGTTATTTGTGACAGCTGTGAAAAGTCCTATTTCAAAGGGCCATGTAAGAACCTTCTTGCTGTGACAGCATGGTGGAAGAATCAAGCAATCGAGAGGGCAGAAGTACACAAGCTTAGGTCTCTGTGTATGTAAAGCCATCAGTTCCATAATGGGTGGCTCCACTTTAGTGGCCTCACCTACCTCTCTTACCTTCGGAAGGCTCTACCTCCAGCTGTAATTTGAATTTTGGGGTTAAGTTTTACACATGAACTTTTGAAGGGGCATTCAGACTATATAGCATTCTCTCCTCCACCCCCTAACTCATGTCTTTCTCACATACAGAATGCATTCATTACATTTCAGCTCCTGAGATCTTAACTTGATTAGTATCAACTTAAAAATCATAACCAGCCTGGCGTCAGTGGCACCTGTAATCTTTAGCTACTCAAGAGGCTGAGATCTGAGGATCGAGATTCAAAGCCAGCCCGGGTAGAAAAGACCCTGTGAGATACTTACCTCCAATTAACCACTCAAAAACCAGAAGTGGTGATGTGGCTCAGCTGGTAAGAGTGCTAGCCTTGAGCACAAAGAGGCTCAGGGACAGCCTAGGCAGCAAGAGCCCCACAACTAACCAAAAAAAAAAACCCAAAAAACAATCAAAATCCAGAATCTCATTTGCGTTAGATGGAAGACTCAAGGCATTCTGATCATCCCAGGGAGTTTCCTCATCATCATTGAACTAATGAAATCATCAAGTTACACGCTTTAAAAAAATTGGTGAGAGACATAGGATAGACATTCTTTTTTTTTTTTTTTTGGTCGGCCGTGGGGCTTGAACTCTGGGCCTGGGCACTGTCCCTCAGCTCTTCAGCTCAAGGCGAGCGCTCTACCACTTGAGCTACAGCGCCACTTCCGGTTTTCTGGTGGTTTTATTGGAGATAGGAGTCTCACGGTCTCTCCTGCCCGGGCTGGCTTTGAACCGCGATCCTCAGATCTCAGCCTCCTGAGTAGCTAGGATTACAGGCGTGAGCCACCAGCGCCTGGCTAGGATAGACATTCTTATTCCAAGCTTTGCTTAGACATTTCTCCCAGATATCCTAGTTGATTGCTTTTCACTTCTCCATCTTGTGAAGTCTTAGGACATTAATTTTTTTTAACTGTATCACCATAAAAATGACTTTTAGTACCTTGTTTCTTATTTCTGAGACCTCATTAGAATAGCCTTTACTGTCTATATTTTTGCTATTATTCTGTTAAGGATCACTTAAATAATCTTTTTTTTTTTTTTTGGTTGGTTGTGGGACTTGAACTCTCGGCTTGGGTGCTGTCCCCGCGCTCTTCAGCTCAAGGCGAGTGCTCTACCTCGTGAGCCACAGTGCCACTTTCGGTTTTCTAGTGGTTTATTGGAGATAAGAGTCTCTTGGGCTTTCCTGCATGGGCTGGCTTTGAACTGTGATCCTCAGATCTCAGCCTCCTGAGTAGCTAGGATAACAGGCGTGAGCCACTGGCTCACTTAAATAATCTTTTAACAAGTTCTAGGCTTTCTTTACAACTCTCTTATTCTGAGCCTTTATCCACAATAGTGTTGTTAATCCATTCAGGAAGTCAGAGCCCTCCTGACTTAATCATTTCTTAGGCTTTAACCAAGCCAAGGTGTTTTTCAAATGCTTTGTCCTTCATTTATTAGTACCTTTGTACCTTTCTGTCTGAAGTGTCATTTTCCTTTTTCTGTTAAACTTCGGAATTCTTTGACAGTGACATTTTGTAAAAACTTTTCCTGCTTTCCCAGCCAGTTAATGACATTATATGTGAGTAATCTTCACATAATCCATCCCATGTTATTGTATGTTATTTGCTTCTCATCCAAAGCAATTGGTTTTTTGAGGACAAGGGATATATTTTTTCATCTTTGTAAATCTAGTCCCCATGTGTTATTCTTATGCAGTACAAGAGTGTGATGAAGCTAAGTTACGTACTGTCTATGATTCAGGAGGTCTTTTAAGTCCTGTAGATAGAGCTTGGAAAGTGCAAGTACGTTAGGCACTGTGTTAAAACTGCTGGAAAGACAGTGCTCTTAATTAAGTCATAAAAGTCCTTTTTTGCTCCAAGTTCTTTTTGCATATCTTAGTAGAGTTATATGTTAGGGTGTTCTTTTATTTGTAAATAGCAATTAAAGGAAACTCATAATTAAAGGAAACTCAAAGTTTATGAATGTTTACTTCTGTTTGAACTGGTTTATTCCTCCTAGAACTTCTGGGAACAACTGAGAAAGTGAGAGATTACAATTCTATATCTTTGATTGCCTTCATTTAGCAACCAAAACATTTAATGTTCATATGCTACATATAGCAAACGTATTGTCAGGTACAAAGATGAAAAAAGTTAACATCCATGGAGACTCACATGAGCATAGATTGAACTGGAAGCATGGCTCATGTGGTAGAATGCCTGCCTGGAAAGTATGAGGTGGCCCTAAGTTCAAATCCCAGTACTGACAAAAAAGAAAGAAAGAAAAAAAAACAACCCCCCCAAAGAAAACTGCAGCTTAGATTAAGTTGGTCATATGGACAGAAAAACTATAAATACTTCAGTAAACACTTTTTAGGTGATAGATTTTCCCTCTTTCCCTCTCTCTCTTGCTCACTTTTGAACAGTATATAGCAATGTTGACATTTTGTTCCTGATTTTAGTTACTTTGCTCATGGAATTGTATAACTTCAAGCAATTATTTCAGTGCTGAAAGACTTTATATATATATATATATATATATTTATGTTGCTTTACAGTGGATTTTATTAGCTGTTCTGTAGTAGAGAATTGTAATACCTGTATATCCTGATTCTCCTCCCCCCCCAACTATAAAATGGCCATATAAAACTGCACGCTTGATTCAGTGTTCTTGTGGTATTGGGCTAGGTAATTATCTAAGATGCTTGATAAATTGCAAAGTGTTATTTTATAAAATTATTTTTGCTGGCTGTTTTTTGTCGGTTGTGGGGCCTGAACTCTGGGCCTGGGCACTGTCCCTCAGCTCTTCAGCTCAAGGCTAGTGCTCTACCACTTGAGCTACAGCACCACTTCTGGCTTTTTCTGGCTAGCACTGTACCACTGAGCCACCTTCCCAGCCCCTGGCTGTTTTAATTTCTTGGTGTTAGTATTGGGCTTGAACTATGGTCCTGGGTGCTGTCCCTTAGCGTTTTCACTCATGACTGGCACTCTGCCACTTGAGCCACAGCTCTACTTGGCTTTTTAGTTAGTTGTTGATTGGAGATAAGAGTCTCACAGATTTTCCTGCAGAGGCTGGCTTGAGTAGCTAGGATTACCTATGTGAACCACTGGCACCAAGCTTGTTTATATTGTAAAGATTCATAGTTAACTGTTTTTTTTTTTGGTCAGAATGAAGTTTGAACTCAAAGCCTCACACTTGTTTGTCTTGCTTACTTGCTTGGCTAGTGCTCTGCCACTTGAGCCATGCTGGGCTTTTTTGCTGGTTAATTGGAAATGCTCTTGGACTTTTCTGCCCAGCTTGGCCTTGAACCATGATTTTGGATCTCAGCCTCCTGAGTAGGATTATAGGAGTGAGCAACTGGTGCCCTGCTTTAAACATTTTTGACAGATTTGGTTTCATAATCAGTTTGTATTTATATGCAGCCTCTGTCCTATAATGTACTGATTATCAAGGTAGAAAATTTATTTAGTATTTTAGTATTTAATATTTTAGCTATCAGTAACAAAATTGCTTAAAGAATGTTGCATATCACAAAATGAGAAGCCCAGAGGCAGAGTTAGTAGTTAATCACTTTTATTGAGGTCATAAGCCTGTTTATACTTTAAACTTCCGTGTTTCAGGAGAGGGCTAACACAATATCAGACATGAATATCTGACTGAAGTAGGTTCTTCAGTATCTGATATATTGGATAGAAAACTTTTTGTAAAAGTCTCATAGTAGGCTTTTTCCTCAGGTGTTACTATATTCTCTCCGGCTTTTTCATAACAGACCAATTCCTTACTCTGGCAGTTAGGTTATTGTAACATAGCCCAGTTTTCCTCCCTTCACTAGAGACTAGGCCTCTATGGTACTAAAAACAACCTCATCAATATTTTACTTGATACTCTGAACAAAGGTCACAGATTACTGATGGGATTGTAAGAGTTGAAAACTGTATCTGGTTTCTGGTATTATACTTCATCCTTCATGATTATATAGCTGTGCCCTCATGTGGTCAGCTTCCTGATTAAAATATTTTCTCTGACTAGTTTGCTGTAACCAAATTCTGCTTCTCCTTTGAACTAATAATCTCCCTTAAAGCCCTTTCAAGTAAAGGAAAACTTTTCATTTTAAATTAGGGGTAAGAGGTACTGACAGATGTTTTAGGTTTAGGAAGAAAATGTTTCATTGCCAAGGGATTGATTGAAACTGTCTTCTTTAGACTTTGCTGGTTATGTATTTTGTTGTAGTGATTCAACTTTGTCATTGTAGTCTGGAACAGTTATGGAGAATAGACAAATAACCATGGCTTTTTTCTAGTAAAACTTAATGTGCAAACATAGGTGATGGATCGTTTCTTGTATGTGACACCAAAAACATGATTTGTAACAAAGAAAAGGCATCTTGTCTTCAGGCCCCTTTTCAGTATAGTACTGGACCTTCTAACCACTGCAGTAGGGCAAGAAAAAATAGAAAATGCATATGTAGGTTGGAAAGGGAAGAAAAACTATTCAGAGGTGACACATGGCCCACATAGAAAAATTCTAGGTATATGCAAGAAAAATATAGAACTAATAAATGAATTTAATACTTTGTACAGCATATGAAATAAATAACAAAATCATGTTTAACACTGAGTAGTAGAGAAAGACAAGTGAGTAGTTTGGATGTTGTTTAATAGAAACACATCCTAACTGTGAAACTGAGCAATAGCTATGATTGTTTCAGGCTCCATTATTGAATCTTTTAAGAGGTAACATGGTCAGGCACTGGTGGCTCATGCCTGTAATCCTAGCTACTCAAGGTGCTGAGATATGAGGATCACAGTTCAAAGCCAGCTCAGGCAGGAAAGTCTGTGAGACTCAGAAAAAGCTGGAAGTGGCTCTGTGACTCAAGTGGTAGGGCGCTTGCCTTGAGCTGAAGAGCTGAGGGACAGCACACAGGCCAAGAGTTCAAGATCCATGACCAAAAAAAAAAAAAATAACATTATGTGTCTTCAGCATCTGCTAGTTTGATTCTGTGAGTTGGAGGATAAGTAACTGTGACAGTTTTTGTCATGTTTGACTTGCAGGTGCTAGAGCTCTCTCACACAGATTATCAGGTATCAGATCCTCTCTTATACTTCTTTTGCTCACCGCTAGCACTCTACCACTTCAGCCACGTCTTCAGTCCAGCATTTTTGCTGGACAATGGGAGGTCGAATCTCATGTACTTTTTCTTCCCAGGCTAGCTTCAAATCTTGACCACTCAGGTCAAGGTAGCTAGGATTACAGTCATGGGCCATCAGAGCCCATAGTTTCTGTGTTGTTTTTCTCCCAAAGTCTTGACAAATACAAATATGGCATTTATTTCTATAGGAAAACTAGTCCTTAGTTAATAGTAATAATGCTATTTAATATTTCTGCCATGTGGTAGTACTATAACTAATTTTTACAAGTTTTCCACAAAATAACTAGTACTGAATTTGTTGCTGTAACTAAAATCCTGTTAGTTATATGTTGCCAGTAACTTGTACTACTGAGATCTATTGCTTTTTCCTTTTTTTTTTTTAAACACTTCACTGTATGTTGCATAGGCCTATGAAAGAAAATATTAAAATGTTACGCATGGGTCTGGGAAGGTGGCTCAGTGGTAGAGTGCTTGCCTTGCATGCATGAGGCCCTGGGTTCAATTCCTCAGCACCACATAAGCAGAAAAAGCCGGAAATGGTGGCTCAAGCGTAGAGCACTAGCCTTGAGCTGAAGAGTTGAGGGACAGTGCCCAGGCCCAGCGTTCAGGCCCCACGGTGGGGGGTGGGGGTGGGGTGGGGACGTTAGACATATTTTATTTGTTTGGTCTCTTGAACCAACAGGGTACTTGCAAGAGTTTCTTGATATTTGGTGTATTTCTCTGTCTTCATTTTTTCTACCTTCGTCTCCTCACCTTTTTAGTGTATATTTTAATATCTGGCATCTTCGTTAGTGTTTAATAATTTTGGCTAGGACACCTTGAAGTCATCTAGTTTGTGTCTCTCCCTTCCCTCTCCCTCTCCCTCTCCTTCCCCCCTCTCCCTTCCTTCCTCTCTTTCTCCCTCTCCCTCTCTTTTTTCCTTTTTCATTCTCTCCCCTCCTTTCTCCCCCTCTCCCTCCTTGTTTTTCTACTTTTTCTTTCTCCCTTTTTCTCTTTCTGTACTTTCTCCGTCTCTGTTCTTTCTTTCTCACCTTTTTCTCTTTTTCCCTCTCCCCTCCCCCTCCCATCCTTCCCTTGCTTCTTTCCTCCCTCCCTTCCTTTCCTTCTTTCCTTGTCCTGAGCCTTGAACTCAGGGCCTGGGTGCTCTTTGTCCCTGAGCTTTTTTGTGCTAAAGGCTAGTGCTCTGTTATTGGAACCACATTTCTACTTTTGGCTTTTTGGTGATTAATTGGAGATAAGAGTCTCACAGACTTTCCTGCCTGGGCTGGCTTTGAACCTTGATCTCTAGATCCAGCCTGACTAGCTAGGATCATAGGCATGAGCTACTGGCTCTCAGCTAGTCTTTATTTCTTATGAACAAATTATTAACTCTTTGATTACTTTTGAACCCTTTATTTTCTAGAAAGACTTGCCCTACAGGTCTGTTAATATCACTGGTCTTTATCTCCTGCCTCTGTCTTGATCTTTTTTACTTCCTCTTCCCCAAATTATACCTTGCATTATATTTCTAGGAAAAAGTAATATGTGTTACAAAATATATATTAAGATGGCTAGAGATTTCTAGAAGAAATTTATTTCATTATAATACTTACATTAATTCTTGGGAAGCTGGCAAACCATCTTTCAGCATTTAAAGCTATTTAGATCGATTCTTAATATATCCTTTCAAACTCATGTAATTTAGTGTTTCCAAACTTTTAAACTGTTATGATTGTTAATTTGAGGATCAAATCAGTAGTAATTAGGAAAATATTATCTAAAGAAAGATTCTGGCAAAGAACTGAAGAAAAGAGTTTTTGGATCTCTACTTCATGTTACAATTACTTTGATCTTCAAGTGTTGAAATTTGAGAGAACAAAAATAAATTTCATAGACATATTCTGTAAAGTTTAGACTGTTTTCAAAAGATACGCTGTGAGGATATTTAGGCATTTATCTTTATCTAGTAGACTTGAAGAGATGACAACATTGCCTTATTTGGTTATAGGCTCTTCTTGTGTGAACTAAAAATATTACATTGGTATACTGCTTGCTTAATTAAAATGTATGTAGTGGGGCCAGATGCTGAATAAATGCTCATTATGAAAGGTTAAAAATCTAAAGTTGTAACTGAACTTTAAAGAATTTGCTAATGCATTAATTTCTTTACAAATTACTTAAAATGCTAGGTACCATTTTTTTAAACCATCTTCTAAAACCTCAAATATAGGACATTCTTAAATCCAACAAAGCATATCATAACCTAATAAGACAAGTGCTAAGGTGGCGCTTAAGGTCTGGGAAGGTAATGAAGGGATGAAAAAATTGTGAATGTCCAATTTGCTTTAAAATTTTGGGTTTCATCAGGAAAATGTTATTTGCTGTATTCAAATTCGCATGTGCATTATAAAGACAAAACTATAGTTTTTGAATTTTGAATAGATTCATAGGAAATTATTTTGGTTATTATCTAAAATTATTTTAGATAATAACCAAAATAATGAGATTGTTTAACTAGAGACTTAATTTTGTGAAGCACTTCCATTATACTTGGGACTGAGGTAATTGGCTTTCAAAAATCAGTTTTGTTGAGGTATATACAATAACCTTAACCAGTTTTAAGTGTGCTGTTTAAATGTTTTGATGTATGTGTAGTTTTAAAATAGTATATATTACCTTTACATAGTTACTATAAAAATGTTACAATGCAGCATACCATTTTGTGAATACAATGTATCATGACAAATATCACCTTTAGATCTATAATTTTGGAAGCACTACAACAGATGGGATGTAGAATATGTCTGTCTTGTCACCCTAAAGGTTTGCATTCACCCCCGCCCCCACAGCATCCTCTGAAGTTTTAAACACTATAGTACGTCTTTTCTAACATTACAGATTGAATCATGCAGCATGTGTTTTGCTGTCTCACGTCTCACTTAGCATATTGCTTTCTAGATTTAAGTTATAGGCATCAGCAGTCTTTACTGATGCAGTACTGAATAGTACTTGTATTGTTTTTGTTCCACAAAGTTTGTTTATCCATTGATCTGATCTATTAAGGTCGTTTCCAGGTTGGATTAACAAGAATAAAGCTTATGTGGATATTTGTGAACACTTTTGTAAATTTGTTTTGATCATTAAGTCCATCAAAAATTCATTTGATAAATGAAAAATCTACCCATTGGTTTTCTAAAGTAAGAGTAAAATTTTAGTTCTTACTAGCAGTGTATAAAGATCCACTTGATCCATATCTTTACTATTTGCCATGACATATTTTTCTTTTAGCCACATATACTGTATTTCTGGATATTAGCTTCCTGTTGCTATGTAGCAAATACTTAGTGATTTAAAACCATTCTTAGCTACTTAAGACAGCATCTTTTCCATAGTTACATGGATCAGAAGTTCACTATGGCACAACTAGGTTCTCTTCAGGGTATTACAAGGCTAAAGTCTAGGTGCTACCTGACTGGTCTGCTTTGGAAGTTCTGAGAGTGTGTGTCCCAGTCCCAGTTGTTTCAGAAGTCAGGTCCTTGCTTGCTAAACTCTTTAAGCTGCCTACATTCAATACCAACCAGCCTCTCCATCTCCCCTGTGTTAAATTCCGCTCATTCTTTGAATCTTGAATTCTTCTTAGACAACTCAGAGAAAACTCTGATTTTAGAGTACTTTACAAATAGATCTGGCCCACATGGATGATTGATCGTGTCCTAAAGTCAACTGATTGGGGAAATTTTCTATGTATAAAGTATTTTTCCAGTGATACTTACCATGAGTATATTAATAAGTGGAAGAAAATGAATGCAATCATGAATGGAATTTTGAAAGGCCATTTAAAAATTCTGCCACCACATGTCCATTTAAAAAAATACATCTTGGTAATGCTTGGTATGTCAGTTTTGTAAATTTTAGTTGTATTATACTAGTTGCATATATAGTAGTATGTCATTGTGGTTTTAATTTGTCTTTCTCTAGTGTCCAGTGTTAAACATGTTTTCACATGTTCACTTGCTGTTTCCATACCTTTTGTGAAATGGCTTTCTCTTTAACTTCTTTCTTTTTCACATACAGATAATCCCCTTATTCTGATACCATTCATTGCAAAAACGTTTCCTCACTGCATGTCTTGGGCACCTGTCTTGAAAATCTTGTGCTCCCTTAGTTTGTGTCTAGTTGATATGGATGACCAGAACTTTATAATTTTGTCAGATGCTTAGAGTCTGTCTCCATTGTTATTTTTCTTTATTTAACAGTATAGGTCCTTTGTATTTTCATGTTAATTTTAGATTCCTATAAATATTCTGATGTTTTTAGTGGTTTTTTTCCATTCATGGCTGGTGCTCTACCACTTGAGCAATACCTCCACTCCTGGTTTTTTGCTGGTCAATTTGAATAAAGACTGAGAGACTTTCCCATGCAGGTTGACTTTGAACTGTGGTCCTGGGATTGCAGCCTCCTGAGTAGCTAGGATTAAAGACATGAGCCACCAATGCCCAGCAGCATTGTTCTCTCTCTCTTAAAGATCATGTTTTATATTTCTGAACTATGTCCATTCTGCACACAGTTTGACTTTATTTCTAAATATTTTGTATTTTTGATGATTTTATAGGAGGAAGTGTTTTCTTAATTTCATTTTGTAATACCCAGAATGTGAGAGTACATCTGATTTTTGTATATATGCTTTATCCTGCCATCTCTCTTAATCATTTATTCTGACAGCCTTTTGCTTAGAACTTATGAACACATATAATTATATTATCTGCAGATAAAGGCAGTTTATCTTATTCTTTGATTGTTTATTTTTTCTTGCGTTATTGTACTGGTATAGGTATCCTTGTTTCTGAATATACATCTTATTTGAAGAAGTTTTAGATACCCTTTTAGAGACTGAAGAAAAGCCTTAATTTGATGAGTATTCTATTATGAATTAGTTTGGAATTAGTCTAATGCTTTTATTGCATGTGTTGAGATGACTGCTTTTTTACTTATTATTGTTGGGAATCATCCTAGTTTTGGATGTTAAATAAACCACCTTGCATTGCTGTAGTAATTATCAATTTGTTATGACATTTATATAATTTTGAAAATTTCCTGGATTCATGTGCAAAGATTTTCACATGCATGGTAATGAAAAGAGATTAAAATATAGTTTTCTCTTTCGTAATGTCATTGTCTGATTTTGCTATTAAGACAATGCTGGCCTCATCAAGTGAGCTCTGTAGCTCTATATTCGTTCTGCTTTTCTGCAGGAATTTGTAGTTTGTATATTTTTGAACTCCATCTTTTAAACATTATGTAACAGTGTTCTTTATTTCTGGTAGTATTCCTTGATAATGACTTTTTCATAGTTCAATATAATCATAATATTTTTCTTTTGATTAGTGTTTGTAAGCTGTTTTTTCTGTCCTTTTAGTTTTAGCCTATCTGTAATTATTTTTTCTGTCCTAGCTGTACTGGGGTTTGAATTCAGGGAATTTGCTTGCTCTACCACTTGAGAGGCATCCCCCCCCAATCTTCCCCCCCCCCATTCTTTTTTGCTCAGGTAATTTTTGAGACAGGGTCTTGCTTTTTGCCCAGGCTGGCTTGGTCTGTGATTATCCTCTTTGGACTTCTTACTGTAACTGAGATGATAGCTATTTTTGTTGTTGTTGAGATGGGCTGTTGCAAACTTTTTTGTTGTTTTGATCTTCTTTGGAGTAGCTGAGATGATAGGCATGCAACATCACACTCAGCTATTGATTGAAATGCTTAAAAAGAAAACCAGCCATACCATCAATATCTTCGGATTGATTTCATTAGCTTCTTACGACAATATACAAATATAAACAAATATTTCATTGTTGAACCTACTGTATGCTTAATAGTTTGTTAGGCAGGGTTCAGATTAGACAATGCAATGTAGAATACTTGGTTCTCAATTTACCACCGAACTTTCAATATACCTTAAGATCCAGGGACCATTTTAGTGATGTTTATGATTCTCTGTTATACTTGGAATTTTCACTGAAATTTAGAACTGCCAATCCACTTGGTTCCACTGTTAAATAAATGGTGTGATCCTTTACCTTTGTTTTTTGTTTTTTTTTTTTAAACTACCTTGGGCTCAGTACTTAAAAACTATGAAATACAGATACTGGTCTTGAGCTGTAGTTTTCCTAAAAAACATTTGTCTCAGATATTTCACATAATATCCTAATGTAGGAAACAATTGGATGGAGTTTAGATGTGCTATGTGATTACAAATTTGAGTGTGTGTTTTGGTCCTGGGTACTGTTTCTGAGCTTTTTTGCTCAAGGCTAGCGCTCTACCACTTGAGCTATAGTTCCACTTCCGGCTTTGTTTTTGGTTGCTAATTGGAGATAAGTTTAGTGGACTGCTTGGAACTACATTCCTCATACCTCAGCCTCCTGAATAGCCAGGACTATGGATGTGAGCCACTGGTGCCCGGCTTGAAAAGAAATAGTTATAAAGTGACTTACATTGGACTTGGTTTAATACAGCATGTGGAAAATTCAGTTTACATGCAGGTATAAATGGTAACAAGTTTTTTCTTTTTAACAGTTTATTTTGCATTCTCAGGAAACTTAAGTAGAGGTGGCAGAAGAGGCTTTGAGCTATTCTTCAAAATGAGCTCACACAATAAGTTTGATAGTCTCAGTGAGGATATGATATATAGCATGTTTAGACTAATAATTTGAAACACGTTTGCTTAAGCTCTAAGTAGCAGATCCTCATGTTAAGGCAGTTTGAGTCAAAAGCTCTTTTTCTCATGCTGTACAATGTGTTTTCACCCAGTGAAACAAATATAAGTGCAGGGCTGGGAAGGTGGCTCAGTGGTAGGGCGCTTGCCTTGCAGGCATGAGGCCCTGGGTTCGATTCCTCAGCACCACATAAGCAAAAAGAAAAAAGCCGAAGTGGTGCTGTGGCTCAAGTGGGAGAGCACTAGCCTTGAGCTGAAGAGCTGAGGGACAGCACCCAGGCCCAGAGTTCAGGCCCCACGACCGGAACAAAAAAAATATATATAAGTGCAATTTATAAGGCTAAAATCATTCTGGTTTGTGGCTCGTTTTGTTTTGTTATATAAAATATTTGTTTAATATTTTGAAGAAATTTAAGCCAATCTGGTAACCAATTTTTTTCTTTTTACCTTACAGGGAAATGAGGCAAGTTATCCTTTGGAAATGTGCTCACACTGTAAGTTGAATATTCTTGATTTTAGGAGTTTATTTTACTTAAAATGAATATCTCTGAATGGTATAAGCATACATTTATTATATATGTTTACTTATCTATATAGCATAGTTAAACCCTTAACCATTTAAATGATGATGAATGAATAATGAATTTAATCAACAATCATTAGGTTAATAAGTTAAAACTTTAATAAATTGAGCTTAAGTTAATTTTATTTTCCTTTTTAATTTTAATTTTTGGCTGTTTGTCCAGAGGGTTTGAATTCAAGGTGTGGGTGCTGTCCTTGAGTTTCTTGCTCAAGGCTAACACTTTATCACTTTTGAGCCACAGTTCCATTTCCAGCTTTTGGTGGTTAATTGGAGACAAGTGTCTCATGAACTTTGCTGTACCAGGCTGGCTTTGAACTGTGGTCATCAGATCTTATCTGTCTGAATAACTAGGATTATAGGCTTGAGCTACTGGTGCCAAGCTAGTAATTTTTAAATAAACATTATAAATGTTTTCACTATGATGTACCTACGGATAGACCACCAAATCTCAGTAGTTTCATCTTGTAGATTTTCATGTTAACAGAATTACAAAGTGGATTTGTAGTAGCTTTATTTCTGTTTGGTAACTCAGGGATCCAGGCCTGCGAGGACCTGAAGGCCATATTATTGGTCTTGGTTTAGAAGTGACTTATGCTCATACTTTATGGGCTAGAAATGTCTGTTGAGATGGAAAGTACAGATTTTCATATATTCAAGAAGAGAAATAGATACACACAAGTATTAAATATGTTATCTTTAAAGTCTGTACAAATAGAATCACTTAAAAAGTGTAATCAGGAGGTTTTTGCTAGTTTTTTAAATCCTGAGGGTAGAGGTAGGAGTGATTATTCCTTTAATATTCCTTTAATATTGAAAAGACTGGATTTTAAGAATTAATTGTGATAATATTACAATAAGAGTTAACAAAAAAAGTCTTAGGTTAGTGCTCTTGTTACCTGTACCATTGATAGTAGCCTATTAATAGGATGCTTTATCAATGACATGTTCATTTTGACATCCGTTTAGAAATGTGTGATTGTTACATTTTTCCATTCCAACCTTATTTGGGGGGGGGTAGGGGGCAGTCTTGGGGCTTGAACTTAGGGCCTGGACACTGTCCCTGCACATCTTTTGCTCAAGGCTAGCACTCTACCACTTCTGGCTATTTCTGTTTATGTGGTACTAAGGAATTGAACCCAGGGCTTCATGCATGCTAGGCAAGCAGTCTACCACTAAGCCACATGCTCAGCCCTCTAACTTTTCTTTTTTAATGTCTGTTAATGGGGCTTAAACTCTGCCTGGACACTGTCACTGAGCCTTTTTGCTTAAGGCTAGTGCTCTACCACTTTGAGCCACAGCTCCACTTTCGTTTTTCTGGTGGTTAATTAGAGATAAGAGTCTCATAGATTTTTCCAGCCTAAGCTGGCTTCAAAACTGATCCTTAGATCTAGCCTCCTGGGTAGGCAGGATTATAGGTGTGAGCCACCAAGTGCCTGTCTCCAATGTCTTTAATGTTGTTGTTTTAGTTCTTGGAATAGGGGTAAAATCTAAAAAGAAAAACATAGTTGATAAGTAGAACAATATTATTCTTATAGTCCAATATATAGAAATAAAAGGGTGATTCTTAATCCCTTTGTCATATTGTTCTACATTATATTTTATTGATTCAGTCCTATTTGCCCTACTACTTTCCCACCTGCTTCTCCCTATATCTTTAAATACTAACATTTCTGTTTGAATAACTGCATTCCCTTGGTTACTTTAGTTGCCTTTTGTCTTCTGCAGTAGTAGTATGTCTGTTGGTGTGAAAATTAGAATTTCATTTTATATTACCAAGAGTGGTCAATGTCATCGAGACTGCCCTCTGGTATTTAGAAACTTCAAAATAGGCAAAAATCTCATCTTGTTTTTCAGTTAGAGTTCTTAATGCTACTTTATCTGTCACAGATATACTTATGAGATTTGGAAGGTAAAAGTGAAATGGAGTTTATTCTTTACCTGTTTTTCATGTTTTTGCTTATAGGATTCTAATTGTGATTTAGAATTTTGTAAGGGTAGAATATTTTCAAGTCAAATGCTTTCATATTTGCTATTAATCTTAACAATTTTAATATAGACCATTTGTTTTGATAGTACAGTTCTTTTTTTTTTTTTTTTTTGTCGGTTGTGGGGCTTGAACTCGGCCTGGGCGCTGTCCCTCAGCTCTTCAGCTCAAAGCTAGCACTCTACCACTTGAGCCACAGCGCCACTTCTGGCTTTTTTTTCTGCTTATGTGGTGCTGAGGAATTAAACCCAGGGCCTCATACTTGCAAGGCAAGCGCTCTACCTTCCCAGCCCGATAGTACAGTTCTGTAGTGTGGCTTTGTGAACTGTTCCTAAAAGAAAAAGAATTGGAAGCCAAATGCTAGTGATTCACTCCTGTAATCCTAGATACTCAGTCAGGAGTATGAGATTTGAGGATTGTGTTTTGAAGCTGGGGGGGGGGGCAGGGAAGTCAATGAGATTCTTATCTAAAGTGAACTTTAAAAACTAAAATGTAAGTAGAGCTGTGGTTCAAGTGGTAGAACTCTAACCTTAAGCAAAAAGAGCTCTGGGATAGCACCAAAGCCCCTGAGTTCAACAGCCCAGGACTGGCACAAACAAAGAGAAAAGAGGGGAGTAGATAGAGGGAGGGGGAGGAGAGGAGAGAGACTGACTTGGAAGCCTAAGTATAATTTAATACTTGGCATAAAATAGATACTGAGTAAATACATAATAAGCTAGTAAGAGCTCAGACTTGGACTATATAGACAACCTATTGCATTATTTTAAAGACTGTCTTTAGAGGAAAACCTAGTTCAGTTATCTAACCATCTTTGTCATTAAAAGGAGGAATACATAATGTGGGTGGCACTGTTTCTAGCACCGTTTTACATAAACCTTTTGCATACCTTCGCCCTCCTTTTGTGTATGTGTATGTGTGTGCACACTGTCGCCCGCATGTGAGCGCATGCCTCATGTTCTCACTTGGATTTTTTTGCTCACCACTGGTATACTGCTTGAGCTTTGCTTCTGCTTTTGGTTCTTTGCTGGTTAGTTGGAGATAAGAGTCTCAGGATTTGTCTGTTTAGGTTGGCTTTGAATCTATACTCTGATCTCAGACTTTTGAGTAGGATTGTAGGTGTGAGCCTCTGGTGCCCTTTTTTAAATCCCTGTACTGGCCTTATGAGAAGCAGCATTATTGCTTTTCGTGTGCGTGCGTGCGTGCGTGCGTGCGTGTGTGTGTGTGTGTGTGTCCCAACACTGTTACTTTCCTATGTGTGTCTGTCTCTCCCTCTCCTTGCTTTTCCTGTATGTGTGTGTGTGTGTGTGTGTGTGTGTCCCAACACTGTTACTTTCCTATGTGTGTCTGTCTCCCTCTCCTTGCTTTTCCTGTATATGTGTGTGTGTGTGTGTGTGTGTGTGTGTGTATATGTATGTGTATTCCAACACTGTTACTTTCCTATATGTGTCTGTTTCTCCCTCTCCACTTCCTCCCCCTTTCTATATAATACCATTGAGCTATACTCCTGGCCTCTTTGTCATATTTTTTTTTTTTTTTTTTGACGGTCGTGAGGCTTGAACTCTGGGATTGGGTGCTCTCCCTGTGTTCTTCAGCTCAAGGCGAGCGCTCTACCACTTGAGCCACAGTGCCACTTTTTTGTCATATTTTTAACCATAGTTTAATAAACCTTTCTTGTAATTTTTTTTTAAATCTTCGTGTTTTGAGGAGGGACTTACTGTGTCACCCAGCTCAACTTCTGAGTAGCTTTGACTGTATAGCACATGCAGTTGTGTCGGGTTATTCTGTAGTAAATCTTACGAAGTTTTTACACTTTTCTAATGGATAACTTTAGGCAAAATTGGATTGATTTAAGGTATTCTCTGTTGTTTTCTTTTTTTTAAATTTAATTTAATTTTATTTGTGAACATACTGTACAGAGGGGTTACAATTACATGGGCTGGATAATGCATACATTTCTTACCAAGAATTGCAGCCTCCTCCTTTGTTTACCCGTCACATCCCTTCCCAGCCTCCCCCCTCTCCCCCAATCCCAATCCTTCTCCTCCCCCCCCCCTTCCCCCTCTGTTGTTTTCTTAGTAGGATTTTGTGTTTTGTTTTTTAATTTTTCTTTCTGGGGATTGAACTCAGGGAAGTTATTTTAAGACATTGCAATTTTCTTTGTTTCTGTCTATTGGCTGCCTAGGCTGGACTGAGAATGCTCTAAGATGAGGTTGTAGGTTTAATTTGGCATGATAACTTGGAAAAGTGACTCAGTACAAGATATTACTTCATAATTTAAGCAGAGGACTAGAAAACATACAGGATCATGTGCACATATATACAAACACATTAGCTGAAGTATACATGCAGGGAAGGATTCCAATGGTGTAACCCCCTTTGTGCAATTCACCTACAGTTTAACAAAATGAAAACTAGGAACCTGGAACGTGTTACTGGGGTATAGGGAGATCATGGAGGAAGGGTGAGCGAATCCCCATATACATATGTGAAAATGGAACCAGCTGAATTGAGGTATTGGTGGTGTTGGGAGAGATCAGGAGAAAGATGGGAAGGATGACATTGATCGAGGTCGCATTGTACTCCAGACTGACATGTTGAATTGAAACCTTTTGTACAACTACTGAAAGAGAATAAAAACAATTAAAGCATTTAAAATGATACTGAGATTGCAAAGGAATAAAGTTGTTTGTATTCTCAGATGACATTGTTTCATATATGTCAAATCGTATTACCAATTAGGAGGATAGATGAATTCAGTGTGATTGTAGGATACAGTATAAAGCCCAGGAGAATTATCTACATAATGTAATGGCATAATTAGGGAATTGACTGGTAGGTATAATAGAATAAACCCACATTTAAAAATATATCAGCTCTCAAAATTGTCTTAAACTTACTTTTAGCATTTTGTTTATAACTTGATAATTAGTTTTGTTTTTTGAGACAGGATCTTTCTATGTTGTTCAGGCTGGCCTTAAACTCAACCCACCTATCTCTCTGCCTCAGAATGCTAAGATTACAAGAGTACATAACCATGTTCAACTATAACTTGATATTTTACTGGGATGGCTAGAATCTCACATTCATGTTGCTTTATTCTTTTCTTTTTGCAGTCCTAGGACTTAAATTCTGTGCCTGGGCACTGCCCCTGAGCGTTTATGCCTAAGGCTAGTGCTCTACCACTTGATCCACAGCTCCACTTCGAACTTTTTTGTAGTATAGTGGAGAAAAGACCATGTAACAAGTGATCTTGTTACATGTTGTAATATATCTTATTTACAGCCTGGTCTGAATTGACTTTAGCCCCCTGAATAGCTAGGATTTACAGGCGTGAGTGACTGGTGCTCACCCCCCCCAAAAAAAAAATAAAAAGAATTATAATCTAGAAGTACATGAAGCACTTGTTAAATCTTTTATTCTAAAACCATGGTGTATTTCTGAAACAAATATATTTTAAGTAATCTTTTTTTAT
Source organism: Dipodomys ordii (assembly GCF_000151885.1). Taxonomy (NCBI): domain Eukaryota; kingdom Metazoa; phylum Chordata; class Mammalia; order Rodentia; family Heteromyidae; genus Dipodomys; species Dipodomys ordii. Next base: position 7,517,658 of record NW_012267279.1, on the reverse strand, counting down.
GTGTAAGAAAAGATACAGACCAAAAGTGCACTGTGTCTGTATCTACTATATAGGCTTTAATAATGTAGGTGATATGCTTTCTTTGTTCTGTTCATTTCTTAGTCAAGACTCTGCTGTTTAATATAAATATTAAACTACTGGTTTGTAAACAAAATTACTAAAAATTTGAGGGATTTTGGAGATTTGTGAAGGCCTTTTTTATTGCGCCCCCTGGTGGTTTGTATTTCTGATTTGGAGAAACATTACCTTTGGAGGATATTAATTCTAAATGATTCTTAATAACTTTAGTTGATAACACATTTCTTGTGATGATCCTTACAGAGCTATTTTATATGTATTTCTCCATAGGTAATTTTTGCCTTTCTAATGCCTTTTTTCAAAATACCTCTTCAAGATAGTCTAAGATCTTGAATTGAGTAGTATTTGTTAATAGTTCTTGTTCTGTAGTATAGTTGTAAATTTCTTGTCATGAAAGAGATTGAGGAATCATTTTCAAAATATGTGTATATAGGTGGTTAATGAGAAATATGTGGGTGATCTTGTCACATGTTGTGGTGTCAGAAATTAAGGAAGTGCTCAACAAAACCAAAAGGGATTGCTGAAAGCCCACACAGGAGCCATCTTGAAGTAGTACCTGCAGACCAAATTTAAAACAGTGTGACAAAATATGAATAGTGATAATATTGAATTTTCCCATAGAATAAAGTAGATAGCCATTAATCCACACTGAGGTAGTTACAGAAATAAATGGAGAAAGGATTAGTTTTATTGTTGTTGTACTCAGTGTAGCAGGAAAGCGGGAGAAGGAGATGATTCTTAGGCAAATAATGCCGTGATGAAATGTGAAGACAAGAACCAATGATGAATGTTGAAAATTAGGTCAGGACTGAGTAAGAAATAATTGCACTGCTTCAAAGTACCACCTCCCCCCAGGTTACTTCTTCATTGCAAAATGAAAAGTAGATTTTTAGAGAAAAATATTGCAGATAGCACTTTGACTAAGTGATCAGAGATAGCATCACTAGTAATAAGATGCATTGATGTCCTTAATGTTTTGATATACTGCACTGTGGACACAACATCATTTCTATGGTATATTTATCCTGAATATCTAAAATTAAAATTATGAGAAAACATCACGTGTAAGCTGAAGGATATCTTCAAAATCAGAAGTTTTAAAGTTGTAAAAGACAGGGAGAGAATTAAGAGGTGTCAGAAATTGGAACTGTGTGTGTTAGTGAAAAAACTGGTGAAAGACTTGAAGTGTTCTTTTCTAGGATTTTATTGAAGATTTTACATTAAATATAATTACTTTGAAAATATTGCTAGCAAACTTAAAAGACTTGCTTTATTTTGTTTTTGTTGTTAAATCATGAAACTGTTAAAGCAATAAATTATCTATGAATGGCAATTGAAAGATTCTTTCCGAAGGAGTGACAGTCCTGTTGGTCTTTACTACCATACAGTTATTCAGAATTAGCTAAAATTTGAGACAGGTTTATTTTTTCTGCCATTCTGTGTAGCTCTTCCTTTTTTCAGGTCTCTACTATAATTTTGGAGAAAAATTGAGTTGTTTTTATTTTTTTCAGCAGTACTGGGGTTTGAACTCAGGGCTTTTGCACTTGCTAGAAAGGTCCTGCTGCTTGAACTACACCACTCCAAATTCTTTTTTCCCCCTGAATTAGAGAAATAAATGTTGTAAAGGGAAATAAGTAATTTGTTCGTATCAGGAGGATGAATATGTAAGCTTCTGTCTCTGCTAGCATTATATTGCTTTAGTATCAACGTGCAGTTTAAAATATGCTTTATTGTAGCTACATAAATTCTCAAAAAGCAGATTCTTAATTATTTTATGGGGTTAAAATTAGTAAGATGTTTGAATTTCATATTTAGATCTGAAAATACATCAATCTAGGTAAGAGTTTAAGGTGTTTTGTGTAAGTAATATGCCACTTTATTAATAACTTTCTATATTTTATAAGCTCAAGCTAAAAGCACTAGAGTTTTTCTTGTCTAAGATATGACATAAAATGACTAACATGACAGTCTATGTGAAGTATAAGATTACTTCTAATATAATTTAAAATTTTAATATGTAAGCATTCTGAACTATTGAAAATGGTATTTCTCCCAAAGGAGAGTGAGAAAATAAAATGCCCTTCAACTTGGCAAAATGTGAAGAGTATCTCTGAGTCACAAAAGAAGAGTATCTCTGAGTCACAAGATTGGTCAAGAGGTGGTTTGTTTTCCTTGTCCATCTTTTACAAGAATAGTACCCTTAGCAGTTGGAAAATAGCCTGATAAAAAGTGGCGTCAATAGTTGGAAGTTCTTCTTTAATACTTAACTGGTACCAAGTACAGATCTTCCTTGAATGTAATGAAAATATTTAATGGTGCTAACAAGGTTAATTTGATCTGCTTTAGCAATATCTGTCTGCTTTATAGGAATGCTTATGTTTCAGAAGTCCTACAACATATCTGGTCCACTGCTGACAAATAGAAATGTTTAAGTAACTGGTACTGTAAAGACAAGTGGCAAAAGTAAATCACTTTGTTCAATACCTAAAAGAACTGTTTTTACTGTTTGTCTTAGAAAGTTACTGTTCGTAGGTCTTGGCTTTAAAAGGCAGTTTTTAAAGTACTTTTGGATACTTAGGTACTTCCTGTACTTTCTCAACTAGTCTTAACTAGATAATAAATAGGAAAATTGTATGTGTGCTACTCATCATTATATTCCTATCTGGAAGGAAGGGAAAATGAAATAAATGAGTGGTTGACAAAGAGCTATGGCCTCTACATTTTACTGGCTTAAAGAAGTTCCATGTTATCTGATCAAGGTAAACTGTATGCCAAGCAACCCTCCCCCCCCCGTATACAACTAATTAATGCTAATTAAAAAAATGTGGGATACAGAAGGTTCCAAGTGAGCTGTATTTGCAATGAGATATTGGGTATAGTAGAAATGGGAAACATTATGAGCTTCTTTTCTCCAGTCATACTTACGGGGACAATCCTGCTTCTGCCTCTTGGCTTCTGGGATTACAGGCATACATACCATGACCAGTTTGAAGTTCTCTTTAAGAACTCATTTGTTGTTAAATTGTTGTGGCTTTCACTTGGCAAGTTTTGGTTATTCATCTAAAATAAGAATTAACTACTTTGTAATATTTCCTAAGAAGATACTTAAAGTAGATTTAAAATGTTGCTTAAGGCTGAGAATGTGGTTTAGTGGTAGAGTGTTAGCCTTGAACAAAAGAAGCTCAGGGATAATGTGCAGGCCCTGAGTTCAAGCCCCAGGACTGGCAAAAGAAGAAAATGTTACTTTACCAGGACTTTAGCCAGAAACTTAATGATAGATACAACTATGAGATACATAGTAACACTTTCCCTTTCCCTTTTTTCCCTTTAAACAAGTTAATGGTGACAGTTGATTTGGGGGGGGGGGTTGGGTACGGTTGTGGGGCCTGAACTCTGGGCCTGGGCGCTGTCCCTCAGCTCTTTAGCTCAAGGCTAGCGCTCTAATGGTGGCAGTTGAAAGAAGAATGGACAGAACTGAATACACTGATTGTGATGTTTTATGATTCTTTCTATATTCTTTCCCTCAAAAGTTGTTGTGTTTGTGCATGTGTGTGCATCATGGGATTTGCCCAGAGTCTTGCACATACTAAGAACTTTGCTCTATCACTGAGCCACCTATACTTTCCAGCCCCTCCAAAATTTTCTATTTTATGCAAGGTGAGGGGATTCAGAACTGTAAACTGCTGTCTTTCCAGTTAGTTTCCAATTAGTTTTCCAGGTAACTAAAAAATCCTTCAGGTGCCTGAATTTGTTTAATAGTTTTCTGAGTTGTTCAAGTGTTTGTGTTAACAGTGTTTACAAATACTAATGGTGTCACATTTTCCCTTCCCCTCATCACACATGATGTACTGTGGAGAAATCTTGATTTGCTCTTTGTAGAAATGTTGTTTTTCCTTTTCCACTTTATTATTTGGTCATCATTTTTTTTTCTAGTCTTATTTCCACAATAAGACTCAGTTAAGCATGGAAAAAAGATAGCTTTTCAGAAAAATGTGAATGTGGAAAAAGTGTTCAAAATGGTTAGCTGTGTATAGCTAGTGTTTTACTGTGAATATTTATTTTGATGAGTAAGGTTTTTTTGTTTTGTTTTATGCTGATACTGGGGCTTTAACTCAGGGCTTGGACACTGTCCCTTAGCTTTCTTGCTGAAGGCTAGCACTCTACAACTTGAGTTACTGCTCCACTTCTAGCTTTTTGATGGTTAATTGGAGATGAGTCTCATGGATTTGCCTGTCCAGACTGCCTTTGAACCAAAATCCTCAGATCTTAGCCTCCTGAGTAGCTAGAATTACAAATATAAGCTACTGGCAATGAATTCTCTTTAATGGGATTGTAAAATGTTTTTTTAGCTTATGTGATCAGGAGGTAAATATTTCAGTTTTTTATTATTTAAAATACGAGTTTATATGTTTGGTTTTTGAAATAGACAGCTTCCATTAAATATGTGCTCCTGAAACTCTCTTGTGCTGCCAATCATACATCTGGTTGTGATATGTGATAGGACACACTACTCATTTTCTATAACTTCCTAGAAGAGTACTAATAATCTTAAAGGCATAAATACAAATTACCTGGTGTTTGTATTAAAACACTTATGAATATAAACCCTTAATTTGAAGTATAGGTTCTTGAAGCCATTTGCTTCAGCAGAAAGTAATTTTGTAAAAATGAATGATGAGCAAGTGTACAGTCACCTTTGTTAATTGTATTTGGAGGTGGTGGTAAGAAAGTCTTTGCAACTTCATCTCAAGAAGCCTTGAAGATATTGAAGCCACCAAGTTGTCATTAATTTCTATAAAGGAAATTTTTTTGTTTATTTTCTTACTGTTTTAATATTTTAGACTTTGTTTTTCGTTGGAAGAAACTTAACCCCTGATCATCATAACGTACAGATAGTTGTGACTTGTGATAATTTGAAAAATGTACACATTTAACAGGGAAATTGGAATTTCAAACTTTCACTGGCATGTGGTAGCTATATAACTTTCGTTGCTAGTCAGTGTAGTAAGCCATAGCTCCCAGTCCAGCCTTGGGCGAATACTCTCTTCTGCAGTGTTCTCTGTTACCACTTTGCTTTTTATTTATTTATTTAATTTTTTGTCGGTCATGGGGCTTGAACTCTGGGCCTGGCCGCTGTACCTCAGCTCTTCAGCTCAAGGAGAGCGCTCTACCACTTGAGCTACAGCACCACTTCCAGTTTTCTAGTGGTTTATTGGAGATAGGAGTCTCAGGGTCTTTCCTGCCCGGGCTGGCTTTGAACCGCGATTCTCAGATCTCAGCCTCCTGAGTAGCTAGGATTACAGGCGTGAGCCACAGGTGCCCGGCACCACTTTGCTTTTTAAATACAAGGACTTGAAGTGTTCACACTTTACAATAAAATATTTAGGTCACATGGTTATGTCCAACTATACTCTAATGTGTGCTGAGCATGTTTTAAGTTTCAGTGAGGCTTTAGTGTGAAGTTTGGTAGGTTAGATGTATTGGGTACATTTCAGCTTAGGGTATTTTCTATTTGTGATGAGTTAATTGCACATTTTAAGTCAAATAGTATCTATACTGGGAAAAATCTCTATGAGCCTTTTTAATCTCCACGCTTTGTTGACATGACTCCCTGTTTGTCAATTATATGTGGCCTGATTCATACCAAAGTATTAACTTGTAGTTCTACAATGCTTTAGTGGTATAATTAAATGCAGTAATATTATTTTAATGTAATTTTACCTTAATTTTTTAGTTTTTGCAGTAAGGATGCCATGTATTTAGCTGTCATAATAGCTTACAGTGTCTTCTAATACAGTGGACCATAGTGCATAGATACAATTATTGGCAATGTAACATTTGCCTTGTTCATTTTCTCTTAAAAATTGGCAGTTTAATTTTGTTATATATTAAAAAATTTTTGTGCTACCATCAAAATTGTCTGGATTAGTCTCATGCTTTATCAAAATGATGTGACTTAAAACTTTTTTTCAATAATGTATGTGAAAAGAGACCAATACTGAATTTTTGTAGCTAGTTTGTAAGTACAAAGTAAAACCACCTCCCCTCTCCCCCTTTTTTAGCTTTGAACAGTGAATTTTGTTAGGTTGAGAAGTAAAAGCTGTATTTCACTGCTCAGTCTTAGAAATAGTATTAATGGATATGAAGTTGGAAGTATATTCAGGAACCTGCTCACAGTGCTTTCCAAGAGGGGAATTGGATATCATGGGGTGAGATGGGAAGGAAACTATTGAATTTTGAACCATGAGTTATCAGAAATAACTTACAATTTACAGACGTGAAAATGAAAGGTGGCTTGCTTGGTACAGAGCAAAGCTGATTTAGCTTGTTTGGTAGGATATTGGTGATGAGCTTAGCATTGTCTTACCTTGGATATCTCTTGTGACCTCCATGATCAGCTTAGCATCTTCAGTCCTGTGATATCTGGGCACTGGGCAAACAATCGTTTCTATATTATGGCAGGATCAAACAAACTGAAAGGTAACCAAATAAAGATAGTTGTGCTTTCTATATTTAAAGAAATTAGCTAATTATATATGTAATTCTTTTTAACCAATGTACAAATTAAACTATTGAGTAATTAACTGCTGGATATTTTTTAATAGCCATACAAATAATCCTCTAAAAATCTTGTTACCATTTTTTGTTTCCTTCTAGTTGATGCTGATGAAATTAAAAGGCTAGGAAAGCGATTTAAGAAACTTGATTTGGACAATTCTGGCTCTTTGAGTGTGGAAGAGTTCATGTCTCTGCCTGAGTTACAACAGAATCCTCTAGTACAGCGAGTAATAGATATATTTGACACAGATGGGAATGGAGAAGTAGACTTTAAAGGTAAAGTTTTGATTTTTTAAAATTCACAGATAACCTATGTGTAGTCTTTATATACAAAATAAAACTTAAGATTTTACAAAAAGTCTTTATAGTTTGGTGATCTTTGAGTAAAAGGTTACAGTAAAAACCTCAAAACCAATGGCATGTATAATGAACTAAGATCTTTTACTGTTTGCTCCTTAAATGGTTAAGGTATCTTACAATAGTCTATTCCCAAAAGGGAAATTTAGTATTTCTCATTTTTAGAAAATTACCCTCTTGAGGACAACTTATAATATTAGAAGCTGTAGTTTAAACCTGTTTTTTAATACTAAGACCTGTAGTAGTAAGGATAGTAGTAGTAAGGATGTGAGTATTATCAGAAAACAAGACAAGATTAGTTGAGCCTAGATTACACAAAGACATTGAAGGTGCTTTTTGCTAACAATAATTAGATTTATATTTGATTTTACGTAGAGTAAACATTTCACTACAAAACTGTCAACAGCCTTTTTTTTTTAATTTGGAAGACTGATTTGTAGGTGAAAGCATCTAAAACAGATAATTTAGTACGACCTGAAAGCGCTGACTAGTGACAATGCTCTGATTTACAGATAATTTAGTGCTTCCCAAGCAGTGAAGATAATTATTTTGTACAAAATTTCCAACTGTGTATTTAATTGGTTTTGAATTTTGGAACAGAAATCCAAAGTTCTTTTTGTTTCTAGCAAAACATTTCAATTTCAACTTAAAAAAATATTGCAATTACAAGATTTGAACTTAGAGGCTTGAACTTGTTAGCTGGCGGTCTACATAATACAGCCAGGTTTTTGGCTGGTTATTTCAGACATTTCTGCCTGGGATGGCTTCAAACCAGGATCATCTGGACTAGCTGGGATTACAAGCATGAACCACCAGTACCTGGCTATAGTTTTTTTTTTTTTTTAAGCCTTTTATTAGTAATAGTCTAAAGAAAAAAGTAATTTCAAGAATGTGTTTTTGAGTGTTATGGCCTACAGTGCTTAACAGTACTCATTTGATGAGTTCAGAATTTGCATTTGAAATGAGAAAAAAAGCTTTATTTTTAGAATTTTGCTTCTTTTTATTTCTATTCTTCTCCCCTCCCCTCCTTTTTTGGTTGTGGGGCTTGAACTCATGGCCTGGGCACTCCTATCACTTTGAGCCATAGTGCCACTTCTAGTTTTCTGGTGGTAATTGGAGATAAGAGTCTCACTGACTTTCCTGCCTGGGTTCACTTCAAACCATGATCCTCAGATCTCAGCCTACTGAGTAGCTAGGATTTATAGGTATGTGTTTTTATTGTTTATAGTTAAGGTCTTGCTAGGTCCTCAAATTTATTATCCTTCTGCTTAGGCCCTCCTGCATGCTGAAATTACAGGTGTGTGGAATTACAGATGGTTTGAAATTAGGCATTTTTCAGTTTTCAGTCTGAGATACTTTGTTTTGCATAGGAAATAACTTTTGGGATATAAAAGGTGATAAATACTGTTTTTTTTCTGTGTTAAAATTGGAAAGTTCTTACTTGTAAACATTTTCAACTCTTATTTAGAATTCATTGAGGGAGTGTCTCAGTTCAGTGTCAAAGGAGATAAGGAGCAGAAGTTGAGGTGTAAGTATTTTTCTTCAATGACACCAATCTTATTAAATGACTACCATTCCACACTGCATTGTAGACTTCTTTTTAAAGTATTCTAAAAGATTTAATCCAGATGTGTTAGAGTTCTTATTATGTTGTAATTAGAATCCTTCAGGATATTTACAACTATTGTATTTGAATAATGTATTATTAGTTTTATAGAGGGAGATTAAGAATTTCCTTCTGAAAACTAGCTATTTGACTAACCAGGAATTTTTCCTTTCCCTTTCCCTTTCCCTTTCCCTTTTCCTTTCCTTTCCTTTCCTTTCCTTTCCTTTCCTTTCCTTTCCTTTCCTTTCCTTTCCTTTCCTTTCCTTTCCTTTCCTTTCCTTTCCTTTCCTTTTCCCCTTTCCTTTTCCTTTTTTCCCCTTTCCCTTTCCCTTTCCTTTTCCTTTCCCCTTTCCTTTTCCCCTTTCCCTTTCCCCTTTCCCTTTCCCCTTTTCTCCTTTCCTTTCCTTTTCCCCTTTCCCTTCCCTTTTCTTTCCTGGAAGAACGGCCCTAAAGAGAGGTTGGAACTTTTGTTTTTTTTTTGCTCAGTATAGAATGTTACAGGGTTCCACTTTAGGTTAAATAACTTAACCTCGGTCTAGGTATACTCTGGCTTGGACAATCTTGAGTCCATGGTTCATACTCTTATGGCCAGTCCTGGGGCTTGAACTCAGGGCCTGGGCACTGTCCCTTAGCTTCTTTTGCTCAAGGCTACTAGCACTCTTACCATTTGAGCCACAGTGCTGCTTCTGGCCTTTTCTGTTTATGTGGTACTGAGGAATTGAGCCCAGGAATTGTGCATGATAAGCACTCTTACCACTGAGCCACATTCCCAGCCCTCATACTCTTAATAATTAACTATGTTAAACCAAACCTATGGGTAACTTCTATATTTCAGAAAGAGGCATCCACATAGTCATAATTTTAGATGTTTGACTATTGTTTCCTTTTTCATTAAAAGATTCACATGTGATTGTCTTACATATAATTGTTTTCCTTCCTATGTTTTTAGTTGCTTTCCGCATCTACGACATGGATAAAGATGGCTATATTTCCAATGGAGAGCTCTTCCAGGTGTTGAAGATGATGGTGGGGAACAATCTGAAAGATACACAGTTACAACAGATTGTAGACAAAACCATAATAAATGCAGATAAGGATGGAGATGGAAGAATATCCTTTGAAGAATTCTGTGCTGTAAGTACAAAAGAACTGGTTTTCTATTAATCATGTTTAAAAAACATGGCTTAAAAATCTTAATAATATCACCTTGACCAAAACAAAAAAAAAAGAATCTTAATAGAGCTCAAGTGATAAAGAGTGCTTTCATAACAGGTATGAGACCCTAAGTTTGGTCCCCAATGCCATGAAAACAAAACCAAATACAACCTACTTTTCTAAACGTTGTTGAAGTCTGTAATATTAGCTTTACATGTTTTTTATTTTGTCTCCTTAAGATACAGTAGTGAAAGGGATTGGAAAAGTTTAATTTGTCAGTCACTGTGGGGCTTAAGCTCAGGGCCTGAGTCCTGTCTTGAGCTTTTTTGCTTAAGACTAGTTCTGTACCACTTTGAGCCACATTGGCACTTCTGGTTTTCTCGTGGTTAATTGGAAGTAAGAGTCTTACAGACTTCCCTGCCCCGGCTGGTTTTGAATTGTTATGCTCAGAACTCAGCCTTCTGAGTAGTTAGTAGTTAGGATTACATGCATGAGCCACCAGTGCCTGGCCTTTTTTTTTTTTTTTTTGTAAATTTAAAAGATTATATACTATATGCCTACTTAATTTTTTTTAAAGATCATAGATTGAACATGCATTTATTTTTCTTTCTAAAATTTTAATAAAACGAATTAGAGGATTATGAACCTGAATGGACAAAATGAGTATCAGAAAAGACAATGTGACTGAATTTGTGATTTGCATGGTTGCATGGGGGGGAGAAAAGATTACAGACTGTCAGCTTGGAAACTGGAGAAACCACCTAGTTTATAATGCAAAAGTCTTGAAAGGCTTAGAAATTAGCAATAATTCTCTGGAAGAATTAAGGGCATGACTTGGAGATGACAGTGAAGCTAAAAACAAGAGGGCTGGTTAAAGTCTCTTGAGAAGCCATTGCAGCATGAGGACTCCTCTGGTCCTCAGTTATGTACCTCTCCTGCAACCTCTTAAGAAACTGGGAAATAATGAGGCAGAGATATAAAGGAGTGTATGTTTGGGAATTAAGTGCAAATAAGCTGTTTGCGTGTTAACATCTCTAGTGTCAGTGTCTGCTCATGAAAGAAACATTGTGGCAAACTGCTTGTTCTATTGCAGTTTATAGAGCTAATTAGCTTTTATGCTGTATTTTTCAAGTAAACTTTATATGTTTATGTATATTTATTTGCTGCCAGTCCTGATGCTTGAACTCAGGGCCTGGGTGCACTGTCCATTAGCTTTTGTGCTCAAGGCAAGTGCTATACCACTTGAGCCATAGCTCTATTTCTGGCTTTTTGGTGATTAATTGGAGAGTTCCATGGGCTTGGTGCCCTGGCTGACTTCAGACTTGTGATTTTCAGGTCTAACCCTCTTGGGTAGCTGGGATTACAGACATGAGCCACAACTCAACACACATGAGCTCAACTCAAATAAAATATTGTAAAGGATCAATTTAAATATAAAAATATAGTTACTTCTGAATACAACATGGATTAATGTCAAAACATAGTGTTAAGTGAAGGGAACTAACTATGTAGATTCAAAATGTACAACAGATAAAACTGATCCATGATGTAAAAGAGTCAGGATTACTGGGCACCAGTGGCTCAGACCTATAACCTAGGTACTCAGGAGGCTGAGATTTGAGGATTGTGGTTTGAAGCCAACCTTGGCAGAAAAATCCATGAGACTCCTCTCCAAATTAACCATCAAAAAGCTGTAGTTCAAGTGGTAGAGCACCAGCCTTGAGTAGAACATGCTTAGGGATAGCGCTCAGGTCTTGAGTTCAAGCCCCAGGACTGGGGCAAAAAAAGCCAGGGTTTTGTTTTTTTGAGTGATTGTGTGTGTGTTGGCTGGTTCCTGGAAGGATGCCAGAATAAAGATGTGGGTATGTGGTCTCAGAAGTCAAAATACTTGTGGCTATTTACCGGACAAGGTTGTTGACATTTGTATTAAAACACAAAATGAGCCTGATATTGGTGGCTCATGCCTGTAATCCTATAATCTTGCTACTCAAGAGGCTGAGATCTGAGAATTAAGGTTGGTTGCCAGCCTGTAAAAGTTGTCAGAAAGTCAGAGTCTTTTTTTTTTTTTTAACATAACTTGCTTTTATTAAACAGGAAAAGTATTCACACATTTTTCAAAGAGGCAAATATTTCAATAGTTTTAAGGAAGACCAACAACTCAATGTCAGCTTGTTTGAATAACGCTTCTGGAATAAAGGAACAATAACATTCTTTTTTTTTTTTTTCCGGTCGTGGGGCCTGAACTCTGGGCCTGGGTGCTGTCCCTCAGCTCTTCAGCTCAAGGCTAGCGCTCTACCACTTGAGCCACAGCGCCACTTCCGGCTTTTTTCTTTTTGCTTATGTGGTGCTGAGGAATCGAACCCAGGGCCTCAGGCATGCAAGGCAAGCGCTCTACCACTGAGCCACCTTCCCAGCCCCACAATAACATTCTTGAAGTGGGCACAGGATACCAACAAGCTCTAGATTCCAGAACAGTTAGAAACCAATCAATTAGGCACTATTTTATTATCTTTGTAAGCTTTCATGTAAGTATATATTATTATTTAGAATATTAGCATCTGTATATAGTGACTATCATTTGACTTGAATGAACATCAGGATTTTAGCAACTGCAAATACTCTTTTAAAATTCTTCAAAATGGACACATAAATCAACATCCTTCGTCGCTTCATACCCAATGTGAAAATAATTATCATATCAACATGTTCATAGGAAGATTTTTTTAAGGCTTCTGGCACATAAGACGTAGTATCTTTGTGACAATGTTTTGGGTTTTTTTTTTCTTTTTTTTTTTTTTTTTGTCGGTTGTGGGACCTGAACTCGGGCCTGGGCGCTGTCCTTCATTCAGCTCTTCAGCTGTAGACTAGTGCTCTACCACTTGAGCCTCAGCCCCACTTCCAGCTTTTTCTGCTTCTGTGGTGCTGAGGAATCAAACCCAGGGCCTCATGCATGCAAGGCAAGCACTCTACCACTGAGCCACCTTCCCAGCCCCTGTGACAATGTTATAATTATATACAGAAATATTTAAAACTTTTCTTGTATAATGTAAGGTATAAAGGTTAAAAATCAAGGGTTCTATATCAATAAAGTACTCAAATATTTTTTCCTTTAGATTTGACATTCACTTTTAATAAAAGAATGTGCAATGTAAGTCTCATACAGTAAATGGCTCATCAATGAAAATAATTGAACTAAATATATTTATTTGATATTCTAGTTTTCATAATCATTCTTCAGCACAAAACAGGTTTTAATATAACTTAGAAACATCTGCAACTAATCTATAACACTGAGGCAGCAAATGCCAGACCTGTGTCTGCCTATTTATGTGCTGTACAACTCTGTAAATCTTCATTTAAGCATTTTGTATCAAGCACTATTTTAGACATTGTATCAGTAGGAAGAATCAATAAAGCATAACTGTTTCTCATTTGAAAAAGATGAAAGTCATTTACACTGTATTTCAAAGTTCTACAGCAGCATCTTTAGCTCTTAAGACCGGAAAAAAAAAAAAAGGACCAAAACATCATTATAAATTATAAATTCTAGTAACTCTTCTTTGGGCATTAAAATCCACAGCAGAAATGCTTATATTTTAGGAGATAATATATTAGTGTAAAGCTGAATATACATTTGTCAACATTCTCTGTGGGTAGGAAATTGGTCTGTAACGTAAGTGGCAAAGTGCAGTGTGGCGGAGAAACACCAGTTAACTACCAAAATGTGATGAGAGCTACCCTTAAGAAAAAAGGAGCTCTGGGCTGGGAAGGTGGCTCAGTGGTAGAGCGCTTGCCTTGCATGCATGAGTCCCTGGGTTCGATTCCTCAGCACCATATAAGCAAAAAGAAAAAAGCCAGAAGTGGCGGTGGCTCAAGTGGTAAAGCGCTAGCCTTGAGCTGAAGAGCTGAGGGACAGCACCAGGCCCAGAGTTCAGGCCCCACGACCGGACCAAAAAAAAAAGGAGCTCAAGGACCATGCCCTGAGTTCAAGCCCTAGGATTGAACCAAAAAAACCCACACAATGCCTATTGCCCAAGAAAAGACTTTGAAAATTCTAACTTGAGGCACTCCAATTTTTGTTTTAACATCTAGCTTCTAAAAATGGATAGAGTATGCTTTGTAAATTATACCTTTTTGTGGGGAGATGGGAGGGGCAGTAATGGGGCTTGAACTCAGGGCCTAGAAGTTGTTCCTGAGCTCTTTTTTTCAAGGCTAGTGCTCTACCACTTTGAACCACAGTTCCAGTTCCACTTACGGTTTTTGAGTAGATAATGGGAGATAAGAGTGTTACTGACTTTTCTTCTTGGGCTGGCTTTGAACCTCAAGTCTCAAATCTCAGGCTGTTGAGTAGGTAGTATTACAGGCATGAGTCACCAGTGCTGGGCTTAAATTATACTTTTGATACTACTAAAAAGGCATTTCTTAAGCTTTGTTGAGCTGGATCTGTTTCTTTCTGTTGCAGGTTGTAGGTGGCCTAGATATCCACAAAAAGATGGTGGTAGATGTGTGACTCTTTGAAAAGTACCACCCAACACTTTTGCTTTCTTCTCCATCTCTGAAGATCTGCTCAAGACGTCCAGCAATGCTCTCTGTGTATTTAAATGGAAGTATTTTTCTCTGTGAAGCCACATTTTCCAACATGAGCCTCATGAAGCCAACTAAGTGTTATTGAACTCTTGCTCTCTCAATAACTCAGTGTAGCACTTTAAAGTCTGAAGGGACAGCAACATGAAAAGAGCATATCAATGTGGTGGAGAAAGGGAAGGGGTTGGCTTTTTAATTTATTTTTCTTCATCTTTTATAACAAGAAAGTATCTATATATACATATGTAAATATTTATATATAGATATATGTAGCTTTCTATATATGTAGTAGGTTGGCTTTAATTTAATATACTTGATTCAGAAACAAAACAATAGAGTACAAAAGTGCCAAGCAGAACATACAACATCCTTACTTTTATTTCACACAGTTTTATATGTAGATAGAAGATTGTACAATTTGAGCAGGGTGTTAGGCCAGCTATTTTCCTGTGCTTTCTCCTTTGAGAGATTGACAAAGCATTTGTTAATGTCCTATTATTTACCTTAATTACATTTTTTTAGACAGAGGGGTCTGTAATTTTATTTATACTGATGAATATATTTCCAGGGACTATGAATCATTGCTGAGCAGCTTTTAATCCATCTCTGCCTGAGAAGAAAGTATAGTTGAATGCTGCTGCCAAGAGCTGGCTGTATTCCTATAGTACCTGCACAGTGCTATGGCTGCTTCGTTTTGTTACTCTGTAACTAGGAGCCATTAACATTTATTAAATGTCCCTGAGTAAGTGTAATTTACCAGTCCTGATTTTATGCATAAAGGCCAGAAGCAATCATGATTTCTCTTATTGCATTACTTAATGAAGGAAACCTGAAGCAATCATGTAACTACTTAGGACATTGTTTGTTTCATTATACATAGGTAAATAATTTGTCATTAAACTCGTGTTTGAACTATGAATTTCCCTTGTGTCTCAAAAGACTTGGAGCTTACATAAAAAACTTGGGCTATTTAATGTGCATGTATGTGTCTAAACATCCACATACACTTGTGACTTAAATGAGAGAAATCTTGCTAATCTACATTGTAGAAGAGCAAAATTTTATCCAAATTTATACTTTTTTAAATACAAGGCATAGAATGCATTTTTTTGTTTGCCCAATAATTGGTAATGGATGATAATGCAATAAATTTGTGTGATATAAAAGTAGTAAATCATGTTCCACCACTTGCTGTTACCCTTCCCTTTTCTGCAAAGGTACTATATTGGCTGGAAGAAAAACACTTTGGTTAGCTTTATATGACAGTAATCTTCCCCTCTATAGTTTTCTGAACAAGTGGTTTTAGAACCATGAGTAGTAGGGCAGGTGGAGTCCAGGGGACTGAGTCTTGAGTGGGGCACCCTCTCCTGCCACTGCTGCTCCTTCAGCTGAGTGCTGCACATCATGGGCTCTGTCTGTGAGAGAAATCCCGGTGCTTGGTGTCCTTGCATGACATGGAGTTTTGCATGTAGATCGATTTAAAATGTACCTCTTGTTTACATAATTTGCATAATTTTAAAAGATAATGTTGCCAAACTTTGGAAATGTTAATGTTCAAACTGAATCTCCACTACATGTAACTTTCTTCCTCTGGATCAGGACGTGGCTTACATCCCAGCTGTGGTTTGATCTGTTCCAGTGTCAACTGCCATGTGCTCTGCTTCAAGGGGGAACTAGTCTTTTGTGAATTTTTTGTATATAATTATTTGTTACAAATATTTTAGCAAATGCTTTCTATTTCTCTTGCTTGTGCATATCCTGGCTGGCGTTTCAGAAAAATAGTGCAAACAATATTTCCTTACTGGGGAATGAGGGTTTTTCCTTTTTTCTTTTTTTTGTGTGGGGGTGGAGAGGGAGGGGGTGGTTTATGTTGAATGTTTAGTTTTTCTTCTGCATGATACGTCATGTTGTGGGATCCTTAGAAAACTTCATACTGTATGAATAAGAAAATAAAATATTTGAAACTTCCTTGAATATATTTAGTTGTCTTTGGACTTCCACAGCTGTAAGGTAGCTAATTCTCCTGTATTTTCAAAACTGATAAAATGTTTGATTCTTTCATTGTAAGCCACAGGTAAAATTATGTGCTTTATAATGGGAAGAGTAGTCATTACAAAGCCTTAATAAAAGAAAGACAAGCTCCCAAAAGACTCCGTCAAACGACTATTTCCCTGATCTCATCTCTTACCACCCTTTCTCTCTGGAATTGTCTTAGCCTGCTTCCACCTTAGGCCTTTGCACTACCACCCTGTCCCCCCTGCTGCTTCCCAGCGCCCAGTGACTAATGAATGTCTTTAAAAAAATTTTAAAGTATGTGTGTGTAGTACTGGGGCTTGAACTTGGCCTCAAGCTCTTGCTTGGTTTTTTGGTTCAGGGCTGGCACTCTTAACACTTGAACTATGCCTCCAGTTCTGGCTTTTGCTGGCTAGAGAAGTGTCGTATTACCGGTTTTTGTCTGGTTGTCTTTGATCCAAGATTTTCATACCTCAACTTCCTGAGTAGCAAGGATATACAGACATGAACCACTGGTGCCCAGCTGTGCCTTTTTTGTTTGTTTTAGGTCCAAGACAGGGACTTGAACTTGGTACTTGCTGCTTTTGCTTATAGGCCTAGTGCTGTACCAACTGAGGCTCACTCCAACCCTGACTGGCAACTTTTGAGATGGTTTTTTCTTGCCCAGGCTTGCACCTGGACTTCAGTCCACTCACTTCAGGCTGCTTGCCCTACCTAGTATAACAGGCATGTGCAACTATTCTGGCTGGCCTAGAAGTACAGCGAGGAACACTCTTCTCACATAGCTAAGGATGGCAAATGTGCCAGTGGGCAGCTGTGCCTGATTTTTAAAATGAACATTATTAATTGTTCAAGGAAGGCTTCATTGATAATTCTCCCCACCTTCTACTGATACCTGCCCAAGAGCCTGATTTATTTTCCTGTCATTGATGTTTCCATTACTTCAGTGAATGTACACGGGTTTTACCATGTTTCAGATATGCATATATATTATAGGCAGACTGACATACTGTTCTGTTTGCTTCTATCATGCTTTCAGCTTTCAATGAGATTCCTAATGCCTGCTAAATGGACAACATACATTCCAGTTATATGTCCTCCCTCATTCGGTTTCCTGTCTCTTGTTCCACATAAGTCTTACAATGAAGCATTGTAATACACACATGTATATGAATGTATGTATATCTTATGTATATCTTTTAGGTCTAGATTCCAGATGAAGGAAAACAATTTGGCTTTGAGCTTGGTTTAACTTACTGCAGTCTTCAGTTTCACCCATTTTACTGAAAACCACTGCATTTTCCTTTATGGCTATTTCCCATGGTATGTACATACCATATCTTTATCCATTCATCACTTGTTGGCCAGTTCAGCTGAAACTGGCTATTGTGACAAAGACAGAATAAATTGAGTATGCAGGTATCTCACATTGTTCTAAACTCCTTAGGCTATGTGCCCCAAAAGTGCTTAGTTATAATGGTCTATAATTTTTCTTTTGGCTGGACTGGGGTTTGTACTCCAGTCCTTATTCTTAACTTCTCTTGCTTGCTGGCTAGCACTTGCCATTTCCATAATGCCTCCTGTGTGTGTGTGTGTGTGTGTATGCATGCGCGCGCGCACACACACACACGCCAGTCCCAGGACTTGAACTCTGGGCATGCGTGTGCTCAGGGCTAGTGCTCTACCACTTGAGCAATAGCTCCACTCCTGGCTTTTCAATAGTTAATTGGAGCTAAGAGTGTCAGGAACTTTCCTGCTTTGAACCACTGGCACCCAGCATCCAGACAGTTTTTCTTGTTTATTGTTCATTTTGGAGTTGTGGACTTTTATGCCTGGGCTGGCTGTGAACCATGATCCTCCAGATCTTGTCTTCTCAGTAGCTAGAGGGCAATGAGCCACCAGTGCCTAGTTTGTTTTGAGGCGGCTTTATTCTGATTTCCACACTTAATGCCTTTAGTCCATAGTTCAGGTTATGTCCAGGGCTCAACATGATCTCTCATGGCTGCCTTTAGATACTAATACACTTGGGTCTCCTTTACTGCATTGTTTTCTCTAGCATTTGTCCTTTTCTAATATTGGCTTATGTTTTGTTTCTCCTAGTTATAAACAAAAGATACACCTAAGTAGTTATCTTTTTTCAGTGATGGTTCCCAATTCTTCTCAATATTACCTAGCTTTTGTTTGCTCAGTATTTAATAAGTGAATAGGTAGCCCAACTTGTGTATCTGTGACCTTATTTACATTTGTATATACTTTGAGACATGAGTCTTACTGTGTAGATCAAGCAGACCTTGAACTTTTAATTTACCTGCCTCAGTCTCCAATGTACTTGGGACTAACCACACCTGACTTCGGCTGTGGGTTTTATGCTTTTCAGTACTGTCACTATTTCTTGACACTTAAGTTGAATAAATGTAGAATCCATTTCCAACTCCAACATTATAATAAGGATTTGACACATGCCCAATAATAGCCCTTGCCCAAATGAGTTACAGGATTTGGGGATGTTTTACACCCAGAACATCTGTATTGAGATTCTGCGCCACACACAATGCTATACACAAATGCCTTGGCTTCTGTGGCTCCTTAAGAGTATGGTAGAGTGTATGGTAGGATAAGCTTAAGAAAAATGCACTTAAGCCTCAGCTCTGGTTTACCTGTTTTTAACAGTCTGTAAGACACCAGAGTGAAGTAGCTACAGGAGTGGGAAAAAATACTTGCCATGTTCTGATGAGGCGTTGACATTCAGATTACATATAAAGAACCAAGACTCAACAGCAACAAAACATTAAAATACAGGCAAAGGGACTTGACATTATTGTGAAGAAATAACAAATGGCTCAAAACAAGATGCTCAATAGTACTAGGATATGTTTGCTTCCATGGTCATTAACCAGGTAAGATTGGTGAGTTCTTGCTCTCTCAAACCTCCAGAGGACTATTCTTCAATCAAATAAGTAATCAGTGTTTGCACAATATAAGGATCTTCCAAGTTGTAGTGTTTTGTCTGTTGTCACTGTATACTTAACAGTAATGATTGTGTTCCATCTTAACATGGCTAGCACAACTCTTACCAGGAAAATTAGGTCTCCCTTGCACTTGACACTTTCTTCCCTCCCATGACGACATAGGGAGCATGAGTTGGAGGCTAGACCTGGAATAATGAGGCAATTTTGTCTCCTCCCATAGCCATGTATGAAAGCACTCCTCTTGCATGCCTATTCCCAAGACAGTGTATTAATACGTAAGCTGATATGTCAGGAGTTGAGTTTCCAGAGGATCAGGCAGACACAAAAGCATGATTGTGACACTAGTTTAGTGACTTGCCACAAGGGTTTAAAGAAGTGATTAATACCGATGGTTAAGAACTACCAGTGTGCTACAGTTCAATTTGTTACCTCTGTTCCTTCTCCATTCATTCCCTTCCAGGAATTAGTCAAATCCCTTGTTTTCTGTCTTCCTTTCAAAGTATTACTTCCTCAGAGAAGGGCAAATTAATTATAGTTTTAATACATCTTCAAGAGAGTAAATTCAGTCAATAACCAAACATTATTTCCCCTTGACAGAGAACCCAGACTTCCTTCCTCAATATTATGGTCTGCCTAAGTTTCTTAGAAATCAACCCAAAACATTTACTTACCTAGCAGTGGTTCACTTTAGCACAACTGCTTTGAAAACCCAATTAGATGAGATCCTGTGGATCTCATGTCACAAAAAAGCATATACTAATATTGAGCCATCATGATTTTGAATGCATCTTTCTCTGCAGAGTGGCAATGGGCCAGTGCTACTGAATCCAGAATAAGTCATAGCACATTCCACATTTCAACATTAGTAAAAGAATTCAGCAACATTATACACTCTCCCCATACTGTTGTGTTGCCAAAGTGAAGTCACTTCTTTGGAGAGCTATTTTCAGTGATTTTCAGTTGGATTTGCAGTTGGTATGTGTAAAGTAGGTAGGTTTAATTAGGTAGCAGATAGAGGAGAACCTGCAGTATTCAGGCAGGAAGAGAAGTTTAACAAACTGCTAGCCCCCACTGCATGGTGCAAAGGCATGGCCAAAATGGGTGGGCCGAGGTCAGACCTGGGTTTAAGTAGGGAAAGGGCAGGGAGAAGGTGAGGGAAGGTGTGGCCACACCAGATGATGTGACTTCCAGGTGTGCCAGTGACCTAGGTGCCATAGGTACTGGGTGGAGACTTAGCCAACAAGGGAGGAGCCTACCTCGCCATCCCGTGGAGGACCTTACAGTGTGTAAGTATACCTAATCCCATGCAATGTACAAAACAGCTTGGGACAGTAACACATGTCACTAATGTAGAGGAAGCAGAGGCTTATTAAAAAAGTACTTTTTTTCATTTAGTTCTTCTGAATTTTCTTGAAACTCCCATTATTAAAAGTTTGATTAGGGTTTTTAAGATGTACAAGAGAATACAGTATCAAATCACATTTAATAAGCTTGATTTCTTCCATTCTAAAAATAATCACATATTTAAATAGGCAGGCACTAGTCATGAGGAGAAATATACCCAACATTTGTAATGTGTGAGTACTTTCATGAATACTTATTTAAAAAATAAACCTTTCCTCCTATCAACATTACAATACAAAGTCTTCCATTTTACAAAGAAATAAGCGCAATGATCAGTACTTACTGGTTGGTTCATAGCCAAAGCTTCTGCTTATGACCTGATTATATAATATTCACCTAATGTTGGAATTAACTAAGGTTATGCTTCCTAAGTTTCCTGAGACAATTCTTTAAATTACAATTTACAGGGCACAACTGTTTACAAATTTATAAGCTTCAAAGTTCATAAGAAAGATTTAAACAAGAAGTTTGCTATAAATGGGAGGATTTTAAACTGCAAATCTACATGAGATTTAAAGTGAGAAACATGTTAAATTATACTTAATGTATAATCGTATTCGATTTGATGTTTATTCTATAAGCTGTTGAATGTGAATACTCCTAAACCTTCTCTTTCTGTTTATGCTTCTGACTGAGAATGGAGGAAGGGACCCAAGCTTAAAAGTGACTGAAACATTCTCCACATGGTTTTGTATGGACATTTGCAGAACGCCAGGGCTTTTGTTGTTGGTCCTGGGGCTTGAACTCAGGGCCTGGGCACTGTCCCTGAGCTTTTTTGCTCAAAGCTAACTCTCTACCACTTTAGCCCCAGCTTCACTGGGCTTTTTTCTTTGAAGTCCAAAGATAAAAAGTTTCTGATATGAAATCAAAATCGGTCTGCTGATCTGCTAGCCACAGCTCGAATATTGCCGTAAACCTTTGATGGAGGATTTCCTGTTAAAAGAAAAAAGTAATTTATACACACACACACACATACATATTGTCAAAATATTTCAAAAAGAAGTCAGCTCTGGGCACTAGAGGACAATCCAAGTTTGCTGCTGCAGTCCTATACCCCAGATACATGGCTCAGTGAAAAAGGCAGCTGCCCAGCAAGCTTTCCTTTTTTGTGAAATAGGATATGATATTCTTGCTGTTCTGGAGTTTCTGTACACTTCTCAGGGGAAAGCAGCAGTGATTTAAGCAATATAACTAATTTTCTTGGATAAATAGGATCTAAGCAAAGAATTTCTGAATTTTCCTCTAGGCCCACATTTGCTAACTACCAAGGACTTCTGCTGGGTATCTTTAACATTACCCTACACTGCTTTGCAAATGTAGCTTGAGTTTCCTCAATTCCCCATTCTTTCCAGATAAGATAGGCCAAGACAAAGACAGACACACAGACACACAGAGAATAAAACAGATGTAATGAAAATTATTACCCAGGATGAGATTGCAAATGGCAGTTCTTGCCATTTTGATGTTTTGGAAAGATCCAAGGATGTGAACTTTCCTGAAAGTGATGAAGTGAGTCAAATTAGCCACAAGTACATTTCCTTACTAAATCCTGAAATCTAAAAACTCCAGAAAATTAGACTCTGAAACAAAGGCAGAGATAATGGCTGCAGAACTCTAAATACTGTAAAATCACTTTTAAAATGAAAGAAATACACATGAAGCTCTCCAATCCAGCACAAAGGTGGGAGGTGGGGGGAGATGCAGATACAGAAATCAAGAAACCCATTTAAGACTACATAACTAGCCACCCTAGAACTGTGAGCAAAATTGTACATAAATTATAGCACGTTTCAACAACTTGATAAAAATTAACCAAATTGCTTCAGTATTGGAAGGATCATCCCTGTGATAATTTCTTTCTTTCTTTTTTTTTTTTTTCGGGGGGGGGGGGGTCCGGTCATGGGGCCTGAACTCTGGGCCTGGGCGCTGTCCCTCAGCTCTTCAGCTCAAGGCTAGCACTCTACCACTTGAGCCACAGCACCACTTCCAGCTTTTTTCTTTTTGCTTATGTGGTGCTGAGGAAATCGAACCCAGGGCCTCATGCATGCAAGGCAAGCACGCTAACACTGAGTCACCTTCCCAGCCCCCTGTGATAATTTCTATACTGAATGACTCAAGTAAGATTGGTAGCACTTTTAAGTACTGGTGGTAGTGGTGGTGGGGGGGAGGGAATGAACCAGGACCTCTCCGCCATTTGAACCATATGCCCAGCTCTTTTATTTGTCTTTTTGAGGTGACATCTCCTAGTTTGTCTAAGCTGGCCTCGAGCCTCCTGCCTTTGCTCCGAGCAGCTGGGATGACAGAGGTTTATGGCAGGATTTTGCTTTTTAGAGACTATCTTACCAACTATTTCCATTCTACAGTATTTGTTGGGCTTTATCTTCCACCTCTTCAAATTCCATTAAAATTCCAATCACTGTGCTTTCACTAAAACCAACCTTATTGCGATCAGTTTTCTCCATGAACCACACACATCACTAACTGGAGTGAAGCAAGGACCTTCTTGACTCCTCATGCTACTCCTAGACCATTCACAATTCTAAAAGCATTTAGCTTTCGATTGCTCTCATAAGACCACAGTGCCTACTACTTCATCTTGCTTGGGTGCTCCGCCACTCCCACAAATCATCCTGAAAGATGTCAGCTCCATGCTCACTGGCGTTGACTACTCCCATCACAATGCCTGATAATTTCAGTATCCCTGGGATAACAATTCCAATACACTAGCCTCTTGGGTCTTTGACATCTTTTATACACACACTGGATCTTGTTTTCCATCCTATTTTCAAGCCTAATTTCACATTCTAGTCTTGGTCACTACCAAAAGCTGCAACCCCTCCATAATTTGAATTTCAAACATCCCAGTCTTCCTCCTATACTGTTATTCCACTTCATGCTACCTAATCCATCAATAGCCAAGTCCTTCAACTCCTCCAGGACCTCTAACCTACTGACATACTCAATCTTGATGGCCTCTCATTCCCACATCCTGCCTCCCCTCTCCAGCTCACAATCACCCAACGACCTCCCCTGACTCAGATAAAACGTCAAAGTTCCTATGTTACTACATGGCCCATTATTTCTTGTCCACTGACTTATTCCAGCACAGTACATGAAGCCATAGGCCTCCTCATGGTGCCAGACATATTCTCAGCTTGGCATACCTTCACATTCTTCCTTCCCTCCAAACCTGCAGATAGATTGAACATACAAGTACTACTTCAGGCTCTCTGGCATTGTCATAAATTTAAATCTTGCTTAGTGATCTGCTGTTTCCTTGCTCTTATCACCAAAATGACAGTTATGATAAAAACCCAGAAGGAAGAAGGAGATGATGATAGTACTAAGTTTCAGGAAGGAAGAAAGCAGATGGATAAGCAGGAACAAACTCTGCAGACCCACAGTCTCAAGAAAACTGGATCTAACTCAGCAGGAGGGGAACCTCAGCTCTAGAATAATGAGGGATTTTTGTTGTTGTTGTTGTTGGTTATGGGGCTTGAACTCTGGGCTTGAGTGCTGTCCCTCAGCTCTTCAGCTCAAGGCGAGTGCTCTACCACTTGAGCTACAGCACCACTTCTGGTTTTCTAGTGGCTTATTGGAGATGAGAGTTTCACGACTTTCCTGCCCGGGCTGGCTTTGACCTGCAATCCTCAGATCTCAGTCTTCTGAGTAGCTAAGATTACAGGCCTTAGCCACGCGCACCCGGCTTAGAATGAGGGATTCTAATAGCAAATGGGCAAAGGTAAAATAGGGAAAGCAGGCACAAGGATAAGATAGTAGAGGTGTTTTTTAGAACAAATGCTCCAGGAGAGCTTTATAAAACATCTCATGCATCCAAATATATCAAAAGGAGATACAGAAGATGTACAAATCTTTATTTCATTAGCGCACTGGAAACTAACAACAACAGATTCATTTCCTCAAGAGAATATAAAGATGCAGAAGAAAGAGATCACAGAATTTCACCTGTTCAGCTACTTGTTCCTGTTGTGAGGTAGTGCTGGGGAGGAATAAGCTGATGTGAAAGAAAGCTGAGTGTTTTTAACACCAGTAAAAGGAGATAAAAAGCTCTACGCAGCTGGGTGCCAGTGGCTCATGCTTGTGGCTAATCAAGAGGCTGTGCTTGTAATCCTGGCTAATCAAGAGTCTAAGTTCTGAGGATCGCTGAAGCCAGCCCTGGTAGGAAAGTCAGACTCCTATCTGCAATTAACTACAACAACAACAAAAAGCGGGAAAGAGAACTGTGGCTCAAGTTATGGGTGCTAACCTTGAGCAAGAAAGCACTAGCCACTGAGTTCAAGCTCCAGGACTGCCAAAAAAAAAAAAAAATCTAAATCTTTATCTTTTACAATTAAAAAAAAATCACCACTGAATCTAAAACTTGAAAAGCTGTAGGTTAATAAGATACTTGAAAATATTATTTTATTTTTGAGATAGAGTATGCTATGTTGTCTAGGCTTGTCTTGAACTTTTGATCCTCTGGCCTTAGCCACTCAAGGAGCTGATACCCAGGTATGCACCAACTGTCCCTGGCTCAAGATAAATAATTTCTTAAAATTAAGAGAGAGGAAACTGGCTCTTCAGGGTGAGGGTGAAATAAAGGTAGACAGCATACATAACTGGCCTTTCAAACTGTGCGTGTCTCACTTTGCTAAAAATAAACTAAAATGCAGCATGATGGATGAGGAAATAGTCACAACAAATGTGAAATAGCTTTGCTACTAAAAGACAAAGTGATGGAGCAACAGCTGGGAAGAAATTCAGTAAACTCGCCTTGTCAGGTAATTAAATGATTTTGACCAACTTCAATTTAAAAAAACCCAAAAGGAACTTCAAAAACAACAAAAAATTAATTTCTGTGCATACAGTATATAGCTCAGCTAAGAAAGAACTCTCGACTGTCTGGCATTAGCATCACTTTAAATCTTGCTTAATATAGTGATCTCCTATTTCCCTGCCCTTAATTGTGTGGAAATATTCCTCCCTAAAAAGCAAAGGAAAAGTTAATGTGCTTACTTGAAGTGATTAAATTGAAAACTTTGGATTTGTTCAAAGATGACATGTTGTTAGTGGAAGTTGAATAGTGTTATGGATCTAGCATCAACAGTAGTAAAGAGAAGGAAAAAAATATCTAGTTTTTGGTGAGCAGTATTACTGTGTACAACAGTAATTTTTTGTAAGAGGAATGTACTGATTCTATGTGGTTTCAAGTTATAGATGCTCATATGTACTGCACATATTGTACAGGTAAATTTGAATAATTTACATATTGAACTCTATATCCTGAGCATTCATTTCTTCCTTGATGGCAGCCTCCTTGGAATCCTGTACCTGTTTAATACCAGAGGTCTATTGTATACAAAAAACCTCAAGGCACATTATTTACCCTTTTGTATTCTAAATATATTGAGAAAATTATTTTACTTTTCTATTTTGCTCACATTGTACTATATTTTGCAAGATTATAAGTAACTGATTGTCACACTATTTATAAGTACATAGTAGCCCACCTTATGATCACTTCATAATTAATATAAATTGTTCAACATGTGGATTCCCAATTAGATTATATATAGCAAAAATTACAAGATAGTACACTTCTTTAATTTCATCAAATTTCTTGTAATTGTAAACTACAAATGATACAAAAAATAACTTCTCAGCAACATGATTCATAATGGCTCCCAAATGAAACAATCCACATATCCAATAACTGTGACTAAAGATAGAAAGTTCAATATGTGGGGCTAGGAATATGGCTCAGTGGTATAGTGCTTGCCTAGCATGTATCAAGCCCCAGATTCGATTCCTTAGTACCACATAAATAGAAAAAGCCAGAAGTGGTATTGCTGCTCAAGTGGTAGAGTGCTAGCCTTGAGCGAAAAGAAGCTCAAGTCCCAGGACTAGCCAAAAAAAAAAAAAGAAAAAGAAAAAAAGTTCAATATATAATAGAATAATACTTGGCAACAAAAAGTAATCATTGGAGCTGAGTGCTGGTGGCTCATGTCTATAATCCCAGCTACTCAGGAAACTAAGATCTGAGGATTGCAGTTTGAAGACAGCCCGGGCAGCAAAATCCCTAAACCACCACCAAAAACTGGAAGTAGAGCTGTGGTTCAAGATATAGAGCGCTAGCCTTAACAAAAAAGCTCAGGAACAGTGCTCAGGCCCTGAGTAAGCCCCAGACTTGCGCTGAAAAAAAGAATGACCAGCACACCAATAAAATAGAGAAATTCAAAACAATATGCTAATCAAAGAAGTCAGACATCAAAACCTACATACTGCGTATTTCCATCTATCTGAATTTCTAGAAAAGGAAGATCAGAGTGATGGTGAGCAGTGGTTGCCTAGGGAGGTGCACATGGGAAAATGGAGCTGTGGCTCAAAGTGGTAAGTTACTAGTCTTGAGGGGAAAAAAAAAGACTCAGGGACAATGCCCAGGTCCTGAGTTCAAGCCCCCAAAATCAACATTAAACAATAAATAAAAAAGGTGCACGTGGGCCTGACAGGGTAATGCAGTTGTAATTCCAACCACTGAGAAAGTAGAAGGATATAGATTCTAGGCCAGCCTAGGACAAGCTAGGGTCAGACTTTATTTGAAAAATTAACTAAAAGCAAAAGGGTTGCAGGCTTAAATGGCAGAGCACTTGTGAGGCTGAGTTCAATCCCCAGGACCACCAAAAAAATAAAATAAAAAGGACACGGGGAACTTTTAGGGACTATGGAGTGGTATTTCGGGTTAGCCAACTTATTCAACTGAATACTTAGGCAAATTTTACTGTATATGAATTATTCTAAAACAAAATGTTTTAAAAACTGGTTTAATTAGCAAACTTTAAGACAGATTTATGAATTTATAAATATAGGTAGTACATCATGTCTACCCATAACTTCATTAGCAAATCATGTTACTCCAAATTTCCAACTTAAATACGGTAATATAGCTTCAGATAGAGGGCCTTCAATATAGTCTTATAGTTGTCCTTCAAGTATAAAAAATTTAGAGGTAGTTGGGTGCTGGCAGCTCACACTTGTAATCCTAGCTACTCAGGAGGCTGAGATTGAGTATCGTGGTTCAAAGCCAGACTGGGCAGGAAAGTTCATGAGACTCTTATCTTTAATAAACTACTCAGAAAAAGCCAAAAGGGGCACTGTTGCTAAGAGGCAGAGAGCCAATATTGAGAAAAAGAAGCTCAGGAACATGGCTCAGGCCCTGAGTTCAAGCCCTAGGACTGGTACAAAGAGAAAAAAAGAATTTAGATCTAAATACTGTGCCCCTCAGTTTAGAGCAAAAGAAAGATAAATCATACTATACAAATTTACATGTATACATGTAAATGGATCAATTCTAATAAAATCATTTCTGGATTCAGTTACAAGCAGATCCCTTGGTCTCTGAGTCACCTGTTTCATTTTTCAACGTCATAGCATTATATGAGTTCTAGGCCCCAACCTGGCAGAGTTGTTGCAAACATGGTCAGGAGCAGTTTCAAAGAGGGACAATCTCAAATTCATTTCTAACACCCTTACCCTCCTCTCAAGCCTATATATTACTAATCTTCACATACAACATAAACATTTTTTATTGCTAAGTTAAACAAAACTACAATTAGTGAAATTTTCTTGATAATGTAATCCTCTTTCAAGGCTGGTCTTTATTTTGGCTGCATACTTCCAATAAGTTAGCAGGAGTATTATATATAAACAATTGTTAGGTTTTTTTTAAAAACTAACTAGAGATCAACTATACTTACACATCAGCCAAAACTATCCGTGTCCGTGTCACGTTCTCTATGGTGAATTTGGTTTTTCCTCCTTTGCCAGCGATTCTTCCTATTGCCCTTGACAGATGGTCTCCTTTGAGGGGCTTAACTAAAGAAGAAAAGCAAGACCTCAGGTAGCATGCTATTCCATTCCACCCAATGGAAGCTACTTCAATGCCACCCATTCCACAGAAGGTTTAATCACTACCTAAACTTCCCATACAAACAACACATTTTTAAAAAAAAAGTGTACACAGCAATATGTATTAGGAAACTGAAATCACAAAACAATACAAAGTCAGCAACCCAAAAAGAAGTTGTTCACAGAAGACTACTGCATGCTCACCATCTGTAATTTCAAAAGTCTCTAGAAAGAGATCATCCAGCCTGATGAGGGCAAGTGCATCCTAAAATACAAAAGCTCTGTGAAGATACTTGCACTTAAAGACACCTGAGAACGTGTGACACAGAAAGCACTGTACAACAAAAAATACACGAAACTGGTAATAAAAGATTCAGCGCTTTGAAATGGTCAACTCACTGAAATGTCCACATATAATATTTTTTAAGTCCTCACGTTCAGTATTACAGAATTACTTACCTCCACTTGAAACCCAAGAATAAAGGCCTTCACAAAATCAGCTGCTTTTGTCAGAGCACTAACATCCTTGGTTTCCTTACAAGTCTGTTTAAAAAAAAAAGTAATCAAATTTTAATAAGTGATTTTAATTAATGGCAGAATCAATAGATGCTGAGAACCCAAACTGAGATGAATCCCAGTGGTAATCCTAGTTACTCAGAAGGCTGATATTGGAAGTACCACCAAAAAGCCACTTGAAAGCAAAGAGAGGTTTTAATGTCATATCCTGTGTTTTTTAAACTTTGCCAACCACTTAAGTGTAGTGTTTATGTGTTCCAGTAGGATGTAGGCCCACAGGAATCCTGATGATGACCTAAGAATCCTCACAAAGGCGAACAATAAATTGAAGTAAAAAATTCTGGCACAAAATTGACACCCAGAAAAGGAAGTTCAAGATCAATTTTAAATACCTAACTAGTTGACTGACACTACAGAATGAAAAACAAAGAAAGTGTATATATACAAAATAATTTCTATTTTTTCTCAAGTAACACATATTTTCTCCTCATAAGAATACCGTGAGGGGCTGGTGGCTCAGTGGTAGAGTGCTTGCCTTGGATGCATAAGGCCCTGGGTTTGCTTCCTCAGCACCAGATAAGCAGAAAAGGCTGGAAATGGTGCTGTGGCTCAAGTGGTAGAGTGCCAGCTTTGAGCTGAAGAGCTGAGGGACAGTGCCCAGGCCCAGACAGGCCCCATGACTGACAAAAAAGAATACCGTGAAAATATGTAGCACCTGTACTGCAGCCAAGTACTTACATTTATAATTTAACTACTTCTGTGTATACCAGTCTAACTACTTTTCTTCAAGTCAGCACAGAACATTATTGAAATGCACAACCACCGCTAGCATTTTGATACAATTTCAGGATCCATTTAGGAATTAATTTAAAATTTGTGTTGAATGCATATTGTGAAGGTATCTGGTAAGTTCCAACTCACGCTATATTAAAAAAAAATCAAAGAAAACCATTTAACAGAATAAGTTCTATTAAGGAAAACCCGATCATGCCTTTCTACCCCTGTAGGTGAGAAAACAGTATATTCGGAAATGGCTGACATTTCTTACTCTGATTTCTACGTTTCTTGATTTCAAGTTAAAGCGTATCTGAAGTCCCAAATGTTCTACAATAGGAGTAAATATCTTCATCCAGTTTTCTTTTAGGGGTGTGTATCTATTAGCTGGGACTGAAATCTTCCGTGTTTCTTCTTTCCCGCTCTGCAATAAACAAACAACACCTCCAGAGATGTCTGGAGTGGTAAAATGACAGCCGACCCACAGAAAACACTTCCCCTTCCCAGAGCCACTTTCCCTGAGAACTCAAGCCGGAGACCCCCCCCCCCACCGCCCGCCCGGCTCCATCATGCCGGGAGACCACCATCCTGACCCGGCCCGGCCCTGCTTCATTTACTCCGGTCCCCGGGTCCCCGCCACCAGTACCAGGAATCCGTCCCCGGCCAGGGGAGGGAAGACAGGCCTCTTGGCTGGCCGGCTCGCCTCTGTGTCCATGCGCCCGGCGCCTCCTTCCTCGCCCGCGGAGGACAGCTGCTCAGCCCGTCGCTTCTTCGCCCGCCGGCCACCCTTGCGGGTGACCTGGGTAAAGCCGTCCTGGGCACCGGCGTTCTGAGTCTCCATCTCCGCCATCTCCACGGCCAGCCAACACCAGGGTAAGAACACGTGCGCGTCCGCTCTGCGCAAGCGCACCGCGCAGGAACCTGCCTCCATCAATCAGCCTCAGGGCTCCGCCCCCTTCCGACAGTTCTTCCACGCAGGGAGGGGCGGGGCGCAGACAGAATCCAAAATAGTGTCTGCCCGGGCCTGTCCGACAATATGCCTGATTCTTGGCGTCGCCCAAAAGGTCTGATTTTCACAGCCATCGCCTTGGAGACCTCTAATGTGCAGACGTGAGAAAGTCCTCGTATGGAATCAATAAACATATTTGCTTCTTTGGCGAAAAAACATCTGGTCCGAACGCAGGATGCATCCGGCATTGTTAGAAAGAGCTAAGACGTGCGGGGCGGGCTCGGGGGCGGGGCCAGGGGCGGGGCCAGGGGCGTGGAGGAGCAGAAGGGCCCGGAGTGCAGTACGGCAAGCGGGACGGACAAACTGCCGTTCTTGTTTGGCGTCCGGTTCCTAGGTTCTTGTGTTGTGGAAGTGTGACTGTGGCGGCGGTTTACTGGACGTGAACTCGGCTATGTCGGCCTTCGAGAAGCCTCAGGTCATCGCCCACATCCAGAAGGGCCTCAATTACACCGTGTTTGACTGTAAGTGGGTGCCCTGCAGCGCCAAGTTTGTGACCATGGGCAACTTCGCCCGGGGCACCGGCGTCATCCAACTGTACGAGATCCAGCACGGGGACCTGAAGCTGCTCCGAGAGGTGGGTGCCGGGCCCGGCCGGGCCCGGGAGTGCGTGCACATCCGGGGGTCCGCGTCCCTCTGCCGCAGCCTTCGCCCAGCGTCCCCCCCCCCCAAGGTGTAGCTCGAAATGCCCGGGACCGGAGAAGCCGAGTGCACGCTGAGAGATGGCGCCTTCTGACTTCTCCCTGGCGGGCTTGGCACCTCCACGCCCTGCCTCCCCCAGCAGCGCGATTTCATGTCTCAGTTCCAGGACCTTTGAGGCCGTTTGCGATGGTTTGTGGAGAGGCTGTTGGTAGGCGTATACTATCGATGCTACAGGTGCAGAACGGTGGAACACTGGAGCAAACCAGCGTGGAGGGGGACAGGGGTTAAAATGGTGGGTAAAGGATGGATGCAGTCTGGATGAAAAGGTATGGGAGGCGTCATCCTTGAGTGCCCGTTTTCCTGATGAGCCGTTTTCTCTACCATCCAAGCACTCCTAGAGTTTCTGAACAGGGGTGTGTGTGGCATTGTTGTATTACATAGTTCCTAAAGTTAGGTAGGCTGTCCCAGTCACCAGTTCGGGGTATCTGATCTTCATCCCCACACAAAGTAATTTTCCTTTATGGTGCATTTATTAAGTACTTCTTCTCTGTGCTGGAAATACACGTTCTGCCCCAGTGATCTCTTAATTCGGTTGAAAACTCTGGGAGAGTAAAGGCAGTATCTTTCTTCAGTATGGTTTGTAAGGAGCAACCACTCAATAAATATTTACTGAAAGAATGAGTCAGTGTGTGTCTATAAACATGAAATAACCTGGGAAATGTAAATATTGACTTAGCAATCATTAGTTAACTTGGGATGAGGGAATACATTGGAAACATGTGGACAGGGCTGGGAAGGTGGCTCAGTGGTAGAGTGCTTGCCTTGCATGCCTGAGACCCTGGGTTCGATTCCTCAGCACCACATAAGTAGAAAAAGCTGGAAGTGGCATTGTGGCTCAAGTGGTAGAACGCTAGCCTTGAGCTGAAGAGCTGAGGGACAGTGCACAGGCCCAGGGTTCAGGCCCCATGACCAACAACAAAAAATAATAATAATAATTGTAAGATCCAAGTATTAGCAACAAATCCTAATCAAGGCTTAACCATAGAGCATCTTGTAGACTTAAGAATTTTAAGAAAAGAATTATGATTTGTATATACTTCATGATTACTTCAGATGGACTTTCTGGAGGATTCTGGCAAATTAATAATTGTTTTTCAAAAGTATTGTTCATAAGAGAACAACTTAGAAAGTGTAAATTGAGGTGTCAGAGGGCATCAGCCTTAATTTCAAACTCAGGAATAATCACTTTTACATTTTTTGCCTAGATCCTTTGTTGTCTTTTTTGTTTTATCATGAATTTCTGAGAACTTGCACTTTCAAAGTATTGTGCTTCAAAAGGACCAGAAGTAATTGAAAGATGTATCTCTCTGAAAAGCCTGCCGTCTAAAAATACAGTAAAACAAATAAAAAAACATTTAAAAACTAAGAGTGTATTTGGCTGGAATGAAAATGAATGAAAAAGAATTAGATTAAATATTTGGTGGTTCTCATCTCTTAGTGTGCTTTATAATCATTTGATTGTGTTTTGTTGATGTCGTTAGTGTGTGTGCATGTTTTAAAATTTCCTGCTGAGGCTGAGATACGAGAATCGCAGTTTGAAGCCAGCCC
The DNA here is from genome assembly GCF_000151885.1 of Dipodomys ordii. NCBI lineage: Eukaryota > Metazoa > Chordata > Mammalia > Rodentia > Heteromyidae > Dipodomys > Dipodomys ordii. The sequence goes on along the minus strand of NW_012267279.1, from coordinate 7,484,483 downwards.
AGGCAGTAGAGTCTTAAATTTGTGAGACTCTTAACTCCTAGTTAACCACCAAAGAGCTGGAAGTGGAGCTATGCCTCAAGTGATAAAGTGCTAACCTGGAGTAAAAAAGCTCAGGTACAGCACCCAGGCCCCAAGTTCAAGTCCTGTACTGGCACTCTCCTCCCCTTTTCTCCTCTCTCCTCCTCTCCTCCCCCTCCCCCATATATGTATAAATATGTGTGTGTGTGTGTGTGTGTGTGTGTGTATTCCTGCCTTAGTCTTTAGTCCTAGAAATTCAGATTCAGTGATACTCTTGTATCTAACTAGAGTAAGACCTAGATGCACAGACATCAGTATTGTCTCTGAACTTCTGCCATATAATTCTAGTGCATGCTGAGTTGAGAATGATTGGACCAAATAAAATATTAGGGAACATACTTGTGTATATGTGTGCGCACATGAGCGCCAATACTGGGGCTTGACCTCAGGGCCTCTAACTCTTTAAGTTTTGTCCTTGTTTTTTGTTTTTTCACTCAAGGCTGGTGTTCTCCTTGAGACTCCATGTCCTCCTTTTCTACATCCAGCTTTTTGCTGGTTAATGGAGATAAGAATCTTGGAGATTTTTTTGTCCTGGCTGGATTACAGATACACGCTACTGGCTCCTAGCCAAATATTTGATTTATCATGCTAGAACCACCCCCTAAACATGCTCCAAAGCCCATGCATCTTTTTTCAAAAATAATTTTTATTGTAATTAAGTGACATAAATTTCACAGTATTGTGAGATAGTGATAGTTCAAGTCACAAACACATTCTAACCTTCATTAGGCAAATGTCATTATTGTAGTATATAAAGTTTGTGAATTCTATGAGCTTTGACAGTACAACTATTTCTTCCACATCGGTAATATATACATTTCTTTCTTTTTGCTTAGTGGTAGCTGTTCCCTCTATCCCTCTCATTCCCTCCCTCCCATCGCTGCCCTTGAATTGCGTAGTCCATTTTCATAGTTCGAGCGTTGTAAGATAACATGTGAAAGAAGCAAATCAGTGTTGATAGTGACTTTATCTCCTTGCTAACAGGATAGATAGAAAATTCAGGGTAGGGTCTCCTGAACAGTTGGTTACACCACACAAAGTTCTCTAGCCAAGTGTCTCTTTCCCTTCAAGCCTTGCATCAACTTATAAACCACAAATTTTCCTTAATTGGCACCAGGTACCAAATGAACAGGAATTGCCCTGAAAAATTCAATTATGGTTATGGATGTTTATACTATAAAAATTAGTAAAAACCTATTTTTTTAAGTCCCTGTATTCACTGCCTGTTAGCATTGGGTTGAATAAACCTTTTTATGTTAATTAAGTAGTGCCAGGATGTGGAGGAGGAAATACTGACAAGCTGTACTAGACCCACCCACAGACAGAACAAAAATAGCTCAGCAGAAATTATTGATTATGGGCTTGTTTAATCTTTGGAATGTATTGTTGTAGCAAAGAATGCCAAAGGCTAGATCAAGTAAACTATCATCAATGATCATTTTTGTATCAGATCAACAGAAATTATCCTTTAGATGCTTATTTTTTGTGTGAACTATAAATTTTTTAACCAACCAATCAGTTTTCTAGCAAGAAAGATTTTAAGTTACCACTGAATTCTATGCATAGTTTTTTTTCTATACAAAATGTTTAACGGTTAGAGAAGGAGCCCTTTTGTACCCTATGAAAAAGTAATGTAAGTAGTGTCCTCTCTTAATTCAGTTACTTTTATAATTTCCACAAATGTGTGAAGAAAGAGAAAACATGCCTGCTTTTAGAAGTTTATTTGCCAACAGAACTCAGCCCTTATGAACAAAATGTGTCCTCACTTCCTGCAAATGATGAGGTGATAAGTTTACATTCATTCATTCTTTCATTTATTTTTTTAATGTCAGTTCTGGGACTTAAACTCAGGGCCTGGGTGCTATCTCTGAGCTTTTTTGCTCAAGGCTAGTTCTTTACCACTTGAGCCATAGCTCAGTTTCTGGCTTTTTGGTGGTTAATTGGAGATAAGAGTCTCCATGGATTTTCCTTCCCTGAGCTGGTTTCACATTGGATCAATCCTTTGTTCTCAGCCTTCTGAGTAGATAGGATTGCAGGTGTGAGCCACCAGTGTCTGCCTTATTTATTTTTTATTTCTCTTTATCTAGTTCAGTGACAGTATGTACAGAGTCACTGCCCCTTATCTGAGATGCTTGGGTCCAGGAATTTAGATTTCAGATTTTGGAATATTGGCATATACATTATGAGACACATTGGAAATGTCTGAAGTCTAAACACAAAGTTTCAATATATACCTAGACCTGAAGACAATTGCATGCAGTATTTTAGTGAGTTTGCCTTTTGACTGATGAATCACATGATGTGAATTCAGGCATGGAATTTCCTACCTGTGCCACCCTATCTGCATTCAAAGCATTTCAGATTTTGGAGCCTTTAGTAGTTTAGATGTTCAGAATAATGGTGTTTCCCTAACATTTCACTAAACATTGAATGCTGCATGGGAAAATCTGTGGAGCAGTAGACTTCAGTCTCCTGTGACAGGAGGGTATTTGATTATATCATTTTCTCGGCCCCTTACGATGAGTATTCTGCACCTGATTTCTGTGAGCCTCATACCTTCAACAGCGTATTAGCATGAGATTGTCTTACTAATGTGATTAGACACAGCACTCAGTGCTGTAGACTTTTAAATGAAAGAAACTTCAGATTGGTTAATACTATTAGCAATGTCTTGGTACACACAGGTGTGCAAATTGCTATGAATTGGCAAGGGCCCAGAGCAAGGGTGACATAAACATCTTCTGGTTATAGGACTCTGCAGGGAAACTAGGAGACAGAGGAGTGTTTTTGTGCCTTTGCCATCTGAAAAGAATGATGTCTTCATTATGTTCACATTTCTATTGAGGATCTTAAAGAACAGCACATTAAATGCAGAAACTTTTGCTGGGTGCTGGTGGCTCACTCCTGTAGTCCTGGCTACTCAGGAGGCTGAGATCTGAGGATCACATTTCAAGCCAAAGTCCATGAGACTCTTATCTCCAATAAACCACTAGAAAACCAGAAGTGGCACTGTAGCTCAAGTGGTAGAGCGCTTGCCTTGAGCTGAAGAGCTGAGGGACAGCACCAAGGCCCAGAGTTCAAGTCCCAGGACCAACAAAAAAAGGTGTGTGTGGGGGGGGCTCGGAAGGTGGCTCATTGGTAGAGTGCTTGCCTTGAATGCGTGAGGTCCTGGGTTCAATTCCTCAGCACCACATAAGCAGAAAAAGCTGGAAGTGGTGCTGTGGCTCAAGTGGTAGAGTGCTAGCCTTGAGCTGAAGAACTGAGGGACAGTGCCCAGGCCCAGAGTTCAGGCACCATGACCTGAAAAAAAAAAGGTGAATCTTTCATACTTGCAAATGATTGGAGATGGTAGTTGTTCCCATTTGAATATCTCTCCAGAGAGATGAGAAAACAAAACCACTTTTGACAGTTATATAGGTTTGTGTGTGTGTGTGTGTTTGTGTGTGTGTGTGTGTGTGTATGCGTGTGTGTGCATGCGTGTGTACATTCCAGTCCTGGGGCTTGAACTCAGGGCCTAGGCACTGTCCCTGAGCTTTTTTGCTCAAGGGTAGGCTAGTGGCTTTTTGGTGGTTAATTGGAGATGATTGTCTCATGGGCTTTCCTGCCCAGGTATAACCCTCAGATTTCAACCTGTTAAAAAGTTAGTACTACCAGCATGAGCCACGCTGGCACCCAGCCACAGTTAAATACTTTTAAATTTGGGGAAAACAACTAAGGAAAGAGTATGACATTTTTTTTGAAATCAGGAAATATTTTAATTGCTTTTTATATTATGTAATTTTTCAAATCCCATAGCAGAGTCATAAATATTGTGGCTTATAAATAACTGCTTAACTAATGTGTACTCTTTTTTTCCCCCCTCTATCAAGATTGAAAAGGCCAAAGCCATTAAATGTGGAACATTTGGTGCAACATCTTTGCAGCAGAGATATTTAGCTACTGGAGATTTTGCTGGAAACCTTCATATATGGTAAGATTGTCTAATCAGCGTCCTGACAGATAACACAAGCACTTTTTTTTGATAGTTTTATTATTCTTCCTTTGAAAGAATTCTAATTAAAATTTTTTCCTCATTCAATATTAACTATAAAAGTATGGAGACTGTATTTTAATATATATTTCTAGATTTCATCTTTTTTTTTTTTTTGTTTTTTTTGTTCTGTTGTAGGGCTTGAACTCTGGGCCTGGGTGCTAGCTCAAGGCTGGCACTCTACCACTTGAGCCACAGTGCCGCTTTTCTGATGCTTTATTGGAGATAAGAGTCTCACAGAGCTTCCTGCCCAGGCTGGCTTTGAACCACAATCCTCAGATTTCAGCCTCCTGAGTAGCTAGGATTATAAGAGTGAGTCACCAGCACCCGGCTGGATTTCATCTTTTAAAATCCACTTTATAATAGTATTTTCCTGGATATTTCAAATTATATTGTCAGTATTTATTTCCTCACATACTTTTTGATGCTAGTATTTAAGGCCCTAAATCTGCAAATAAACTTCTGCTCTCTACTGTTAAAAATACAATATACAGGGCCATATATTGGCTGCTCACACCTATTATCCCAGCTACTCAGGAGGCTGAGATATGAGGATCATGGTTCAAAACCAGCCTGGGCAGAAAATTCCACGAGACTCTTTATCTCCAATTAACCAGCAAAAAGCTGGAAGTGGAGATGTGGGTCAAGTGATTAAGAGCCAAGGTTGAACAGACAATACAAAGTGAAAACAGGAGGTCCTGAGTTCAAGCTCTAATAATTGGGCTCTCTCTTTCTCTTGTACACTCCCACATACTCATACTCCCTCACACAAAAGATACAATATACAAAACCTCGTATATGACATAGAAATTCTGATACTATGTTTATTTACATTTTGGCAAGAGATTTGGCATTATAGACTGCCGAAAAAGTTTGCTTTTTAAATGTTTTAACCTCTAGGCATAATGTTTTAGAAACACATCTGTTGAACAAATCAAGAATAAAATTATTTGGAATGATCAAAGTCACAATTGTGCCAAGTGCCTTTAATTTTCATGTCTGTCTTAAAGTTATTTCTTTATAGAATTGACTGAATTGAAAGTCTGTTTTAATTACCTCTCAAGAAAGTAATACAACCATTTAATATATACACTAATGTTTAGAAAGAAACTATATTCCCCATGTCATGTTTTCTAATATGCCTTCCTGGATTCTCACTTAGAATGTGCTACTTTATAATTAAATTACTGTCATGTCTTAGAATCATAATGTAAAACTGGATGAAGTAAGTTTATATTCCCTTTGTTTTAGCTGCTTAATAATTAAATTAGGTTTTTTTTTTTTTTTTTTTGGGTCCGGTTGTGAGGCCTGAACTCTGGGCCTGGGCGCTGTCCCTCAGCTCTTCAGCTCAAGGCTAGCACTCTACCATTTGAGCCACAGCGCCACTTCTGGCTTTTTTCTTATGTGGTGCTGAGGAATCGAACCCAGGGCCTCGAGCATGCAAGGCAAGTGCTCTACCACTGAGCCACCTTCCCAGCCCCTAATTAAATTAGTTTTTATCACAACTCGCATACTAGTTCATATACTTTCATAGAAATTGGGAGAAAGATCAGTGTGATATTTCTTTTTCTTAAATTTCTTTAAATTACACTCAACGTAAGACTATGTAATAAATATAACTGTTGACAATCTTCTTTATAGATATTACCAAGTGACTGTAGATCCTTAGCAGAGTGCTTAGATCCTTAGTATGTATGAGGTCTTGGATTCAATTCTCAATACTGCAAAAATGTATAAATAGTAAAATATTTCTCTTAAGTATCATCACAGTCCTGTTTCATCTCTTTTGCAGGGGGGTAGTTAGTACTGGGTTTCGTACTCTACTTTTTCAGTCATGCTGGCATTCTACCATTTGAGGCACACCTTCAGTTGTGGCTTTTTGTTGGTTGCTTGGAGATAAAAGTCTCTTAGAAGTGGATGCCAATAGCTCTTGCCTGTAATCCTCGCTATCCAGGAGGCTGAGGATTGCAGTTTGAAGCCAGCCTGGGCAGGAAAGTCCATGAGACTCTTACCTTGAATAAAACTATTCAAAAAAAGCTAAAAGTGGTGCTATGGTTCAAGTGGTACAACACTAGCCTTGAGTAAAAGAAGCTCAGGGAGCTGGGCGCCGGTGGCTCATGCCTGTAATCCTAGCTACTCCGGAGACTGAGATCTGAGGATCTGAGGATCATCATTCAAAGCCAGCCTTTGACAGGAAAGTCTGTGAGACTCTTATCTCCAATAAACCACCAGAAAACCGGAAGTGGCAGAGCGCTCTCCTTGCGCTGAAGAGTGCCCAAGCCCAGAGTTCAAGCCCCAGGACTAGAATTAAAAAAAAAGTCTTTCGGATTTGTCTGCCCTAGCAGGCTTTGGCCCTCAATCCTCAAATCTAGTTGAGTAGCTAGGATATAGGTGTGAGCTTCTAGTACCTAAACCTATTTAATCTCTTTATTCTTTCGTAAGGATGGTACAGAGATAAACAATCTCTAACCTAGTTTGAGCTAGCTCAGGTTTTTTGTTTTGTTTTGTTTTAAAATTAATCTGTGCCAGTATTAGGGCTTGAACTCAAGCCTTGGGTTATGTCTCTGAGCTTTTTCTCACAAGTCTAATGTCTAACACTGGAGCTACAGCTTCATGTCTGGCTTTTTGCTGGTTAATTAGAGATAAGAGTCTGACTGACTTTTCTGTGGGGGCTGGCTTAAAACCATGATCCTTAGATTTCTGCCTCTTGAGTAGCTGGGATTAAAGGCAAGAGCCACTTGTGCTTCCCTAGCTCAAGGTTTTGGTTAGTGATATTTTATCAGTAAATTTTGCCTTAATAATAAGTTGAGATTATATTTTACTAATAGTCATAGTCATGGAAGAAAAGCTATTTGAAAACTGCATTAGTCCATAGAAAAGTAAGGGTGGAAAAAAGGAAGACAGTAGAAGAAGGCAAGGAGACAGTAAAAGGAGCTGGCTTGGTCCAGCCATTCAATACCCAGCCACCTAGCCCAGCAATACAGCACTTTCCTCCATGTCTTTATCTGAACTGATCTTGAGTTAGATGGCCTTTAGCAGCACTGGCTGGGTTGCTCATTATGACCAAGACGAGGAGATAAGTAAAAATATTGTCACTAGGTACTTATTTTTAAAAAAGAAAATAGGGCTGGGAAGGTGGCTTAATGGTAGGGCACTTGCCTTGTATGCATGAGGTCCTGGGTTTGATTCCTCAGCACCACATAAGCAGAAAAAAACAAGGCCGGAAGTGGCGCTGTGGCTCAAGTGGTAGAGCACTAGCCTTGAGCTGAAGAGCTGAGGGACAGTGCCCAGACCCAGAGTTCAGGCCCCACAACCGGACCAAAAAAAATAAATAAATAAAAAATAAAATAAAAAAATTGTCACTAGGTGAGAATAATACATTATGAAGAAAAATGAATTTAAAAAAGTCATATTTTATCCTTCAATAGGGTCTAAACATCAGACTTCCAAGGCCTGCTTTGGAAACATTCTGAATCACTTCGAATTTACTCTGCATTTAAAACTGTGACAATTAGACTGCAGTGTACCAGTGGTCAGCATAGGGGGCCCACCCAGAGATTGTGATTTATAATATCTGAGGAGCAGCCCACAAATCTACAATTATTAATTAATTTATGAGCTGGTCCTGGGGCTTGACTCAAGGCCTGAGTGCTGTACTTGAGCTTTTAATTTTTTTTTGCTGGTTTTGCTGATGCTGGGGCTTAAACTCAGGGACTGGGCGCTGTCCCTGAGCTCTTTATGCTCAAGGCTAGTGCTCTACCACTTGAGCCACAGCACCACTTCTGGCTTTTTCTGAGCAGTTTATTAGAGAGAAAAGTCTCGTGGACTGTCCTGCCTGAGCTGGCTTAGAACCTTGATCCTCAGATCTCAGCCTACTGATTAGCTAGGATTACAGGTGTGAGCCTATAATTCAGCACCAGCTGAATCTGCATTTATTAATAAGTCCACCTAGATAGACCAACTTTAAAGAACACTAAGTAGGCACAGGAATGCAAATTCCAAGTTGAATAATAACAATTCTTACTGGGGGCTTGGAAGAACATGTAGAGAGGAAAATTCAGAAGTAAACATATAAAGTATCTTCATCGTAAAACTCATTTGTAAGCAAAAATTTAAGTATATATTTATCAAAAACTGAAACTTATACACAGTAAGGCAATGTAATGTTTTATATAAACAAATATTTACATATTGAATTTATATGTGTATAATTTTTTGTGTAACGAGGTTTGACCTCAATGTCTCACATTTGCTAAGTAGGCACTAAACTGTTAAGCCACATTTTCAGCCCTATTTGCACTAGTTATTTTTGAGATAGTGTCTTGCTTACATGCCTGGACCACACTGCCTATTCTACAGTGTCTGTCAGAGCTGGGATTATAGGCACACTCTAACATAATCAGCTTCTTCTTACTGAGAGGGGACTCTTGGACTTGGCTGTCAGCACTGGCCTTGAACTTCAGTCCTTTGGTTCTCAGACTTCAAAGGAGACAGGATTACTGGAAGGCATGAACCATCTAGACCTCCCTACATAGTCTTAAAGTTTAGTTCTGGATTAAGCTGTTTGGGCATGTGGTATAAGTAGACTGTGTTTTCTGTTTAGGAATTTGGAAGCTCCGGAGATGCCAGTGTATTCTGTAAAGGCTCACAAAGAAATTGTGAACACGATAGACGGTGTTGGTGGACTTGGAATTGGGGAAGGAGCACCTGAAATTGTGACTGGTAGTCGAGATGGTGAGTCAGCTAGTCTGTTTCTCAAAAAACTCTCAAATGAAAGTCTATGCAGCAGTACATCCTCATGAAAACCCTCTTCAGTCCACCTGACCCTCCAACTCCCAGCAAGCGTGTGTCTACATTTTAATGGGCAAGTTTGATTGCGTGTTCCCCATATTGCAGACTTCAGGTATTTTAACATTGAGGCAATAGCACTTACTATTTTCATGTTGTGTAAGTTCAATGACTGACAATGATAGTTTCCTTTAAACCTTGAAAGATTTAAAATGTCTTTGCAGGTTTTTGAGGCAGCTGACGACATAATGTGGGTGGCAGCATTCCATTTTATTTTTTAATAAAAGCAGAATTAGTACTGGTGAAACTTGTCATTGACAGCCAGTTCTGTAATCCATCCACTGAGTACTTCTGAAAGCTCTAATGTCTCCTAGCTTTTATCCTGGGGTGGTCTATAGGGAGCAGGTCCAAAGAAAGCTGTTTTGAATATCTGTCTTGGAGTCAGTGTTTGTTGATTCATGAAGGAATGGAGATTGGTAGAAAAGAGTTAGAACTTTCCAATAGTTACTCAAGAGCAGCTGTGTTTTAGAAATCAATTGTTTTTACTCAGAGCAATATAGAACATACAAGGTAAAATAGCCTTCAGTCTACCATATTAAACCATTAGGTTTTCTTTCCCTTTCAAGTTTTATCTATAATTTATATATTCTAACGTGAATAAAATTAGATATGTTACTTAGTTCATGTAAGATTTGTCAATGCAAATGTTAATGTTCTCATAATTATTATTTCAATGACTGTTTTGCTGTTGTATGACTCTACCATAGGGTACTTAACTGTGCGTCTATTAATTAACATTCAATATGCTATTAGGAGTTTTGGTTTTTATTGTTAGGAGAGTAACTGAAAATAATTAATGATTATTAGCATGAGAAGAATAAACATTTTTAGGCTGAGATCTGAAGACTTCAGTTGGAACTCAGCTTAGGCAGGAAACTGTGAGACTTATCTCCAATAAACTACCAAAAAGCCAGAAGAGCAGTTGTGGCTTAAGTGGTAGAGTGCTAGCCTTGAGAAAGAAAACCTCAGGGACAGTGCTTAGGCCCTGAGTTCAAGCACTAGAACAAGCACATACAAAAGAATAAAAGTGTTTTTTTTTTTTTAATAATAGACTAAGAATAAACATATTTTGTGATTTCTAAATTTTATTCCCAAAGTTTATGAAATACGTTTATAATGTGGACGACATGGGTTTCTAGCCTATTCTAATGACATTTTTTTTTCTGTCTGATTTTATTTATTTGTTTATTGATTGATTGATTGTAGGTTCTGGGCTTGAACTCAGGGCCTGAGTGCTGGCCCTTACCTGTTTTGCTTGATTCATAGCTCCACTTTTTCACTCTAATTTTATAAATTAAAAATAGTACTCCAGGGGCTGGGATGGTGGCTCAGTGGTAGAGCGCTTGCATGAGGCCCTGGGTTTGATTCCTCAGCACCACATAAGCAGAAAAAAAAAAAAAGCCGAAAGTGGCACTGGGGCTCAAGTGGTAGAGTGCTAGTCTTGAGCTGAAGAGCTGAGGGACAGCGCCCAGGCCCAGAGTTCAGGCCCCAAAACCGGACCCCCCCAAAAAAATAGTATTCCATTCCAACTTGTGTTAGTGTCTTTCTGTATTTACTTACTAATTCATTTTGTTTTATGAGTTATCTTTTAATGTTCTTTGCTAATTTAACTGTTAGAAAGTTACCACAAATCTTACCAATTTGTGTAAATGGTGTAGGGTTAGATAATAATCTCATGTTTTTGAGAAATGTTTTTCTCCTTATAGGAGCCCTTATAATGAGCATCTTTATCCTTGGAGATAAATATAGTGAGATATCTCTCCCTTTTCCAAGTTTATTGCTGCCTTTAACATTTTTCTTTTTCTATTCTCTCTCAGATACTTATAATTACCTTTTAGCCATATAATGATATATATTTGCATTTCTTGTAGTCAGTGCCAATACTTAGTAAAGTCTTGTAATATGACTTAACAGGAGGGGGTTGAAATTAAATTGAGAAGAAATATTTGTTAATTTTGTTTAACATTTCCCTCCTTATGGCTGCCTAAGGGAAATTAAACTTAATTGTATGAAAATAGTATTCCTAAAAACCCCATGTAAAAAACTGCAGATGTAAAAATTAGAGCTTTTCTTCTGTATAAGAAAAATGCTAAGGGTTATATAAGGGAAAAACAAAAATCAAAACAATGCTGGTATTCTAAGTAAATAATACATTAATTTTACATCAAACAAAGAAAACAAGGCATGGTCTGACTGCACAAACTTGTGTTTGCCCTGTGAGTCATAACGTGTGGAAAACTTAGGAACAGTTGTTGGCTTTTCTGTGTATTTGTTACAAAATCATGTTAAATAGTAACATATGGGCTTGTATCTCTGATATCAAATAAAATTAACCAATTAGAAATCAGGTAAATGTGAGTATTTTCAAATGCCTTAACATCTGTAATATTGCCATGTGTACAGAAAGCCTTGTGATTGGTCACTTTTATTCCTGGCAGGAACTGTGAAGGTGTGGGACCCACGGCAAAAAGATGACCCTGTTGCTAATATGGAACCTGTGCAAGGAGAAAACAAGAGAGACTGTTGGACTGTGGCATTTGGTAAACTCTAGGGGAATGCTGGTATTTGGAGTTCAGATGAAAAAAAACAAAGTATTTGAAGATTACCCTCCCCCCCCACATACACACACAGCCCATTCTTTTTTTTTTGGTTGGTTGTGGGGCTTGAACTCTGGGCCTGGGCGCTGGCCTCAGCTCTTCAGCTCAAGGTGAGAGCTCTACCACTTGAGCCACAGCGCCACTTCCAGTTTTCTGGTTGTATATTGGAGATAAGAGTCTCAGACTTTCCTGCTCTGGCTGGCTTTCAACTATGATCCTCAGATTTCAGCCTCCTGAGTAGCTAGGATTACAGGCATGAGCCCCTGGTGCCCGGCTACCATTGTTTTGTTTTGTTTTCTTTTCCGTGTATGTGTGTGTGTGTGTGTGTGTGTGTGTGAGAGAGAGAGAGAGAGAGAGAGTGAGAAAGAGAGAGAGAGAGAGAGTTGTGGGGCTTGAACTCTGAGCCTGGGTGCTGTCCCTGAGCTCCTCAGCTCAAGGCAAGCGCTCTACCCACTGGAGCCACAGTGCCACTTCTGGCTTTTTGTGCTTATGTGGTGCTGAGGAATTGAACCCAGGGCCTCATGCATGCAAGGCAAGCACTCTACCACTGAGCCACCTTCCCAGCCCTTAAAATTGTTTGAGTACAAAAAATAATTTTGCTGCTAATGGAAATGGACCATATTTAGTTTTTGTTTTGTTTTGTTTTTGGAGACAAGGTGTTAATATGTAGCCCAAACTGGCCTTGAACATTTCACTCCTTCTGCCTCAGCCTCCTGAATACCTGGATTATAGACATGCACCACTACCTCTGGCTCCATATTTGGCTTTCAACCTCTCTCTTTGTTCTGCTTTTACTCAGTATACTTCTACTGAGTTAATAAGAATGAAAAGTGAATTAACATTGTAAACTGTTTACTATGTGTTTTCAAAAATTGGACAATTATTTATTTACTTAGTGGTACTGTGGGCCTCACACATGTGCACTGAGCTACATTCCCCCAATTCTTTTTAAGTTTCCCCCTTGCATAACTAATCAATGCAAATGAAAAATAAGAGGACCTTTTATTTTCTTTTAAGATTTTGAGGCAGGGTCTTGATAATTGCCTAGGCTGTCTTGGAACGAGGTGCCTAAACCTCTTGAGTGGATGGGATTACAAGTGTACATCACCAGGCCCACCTAGGACTGATATTTAATCAGAGAAAGTGTTTCTATTTCCAATTTCTTTCTTTCAGATGGGAATTACTTTGTGCTTATATACTATGATCAATAATATGAACTTGCATGTGTTTGGGGCAGAAATTTCAGGATCAGTATTTGGAATGATTCTTTACAAATTGAGATGGTAATAACCATAGATAGTTTAGTAAAGAGAGCAAGAGGCCCGTATTAATTACAGTATGAGGAATAAAGAGTTCCATGATGGGCTGGGAGTATGGCTCAGTGGTAGAGTCCTCACCTTGCATGCACGAAGCCCTGGGTTCGGTTCCTCCGTCTACATGCACAGAAAGCTGGAAGTGGTGCTGTGGCTCAAGTAGTAGAGTGCTAGCCTTGAGCAAAAGCTCAGGGTCACTGGCCAGGCCCTGAGTTCAAACCCTGGGACTAGCAACAAGAACAACAAAAGTTCCATGAGGCGTAGAGAGATCCAAAAGAATCCAGAGGGATCGATGCCTCATTGGATTTCCACCTCAGGTGTTGAAGGGAAATATCAAACATAAGGGAGTAACTTGAAACTGCCCCAAAATATCTAGAAAGGAATAGTGGTAGGAGTAACCTTAGAGATGGCCCTGGATCATGGCCAGGAGTCTTTGAATGGTCTGGAGGTAAACTTCTGAAGGCATTTGCATGAGGGATTTGATCCTGTACCTTTAAGAACTTTACTGGTGAAGTGTGGAGAGGAGAAATGAGTAGTCAGGAGCTGTGAGGTTGCACTCTTGGCAATATTCCAGGGAAGAGTAGTTACACGACATGAGCAAGATGACATTATAGCAGAGTAAGTAGAACTTGTCAGACTTTGGGATTTCTGTCCATGGCAGCTGAATTTCTGACAATCATCGCGAGGTGAAAAGTGTTGTTAATCCAGAAACTTAGCCGAGTGCCATTGTCTCAAGTCTGTAATCCTAGCTGCTCAGGAGGCTGAGATCTGAGTATCTTGGTTTGAAGTCAGCCAGGGCAGGGAAGTCTGTGAGACTTTGATCTAGTTAACCAGAAAACAAAACAAAACATCAAAAAGCCAGAAATGGAGGTGGGGCTCAAGTGGTAGAATACCAGCCTTGAGTGAAAAAAGCTCAAGGACAGAGCTCAGGCCCTTAGTTCAAGACCCATTACTGGCAGGCGTGCGTGCGTGTGTGCGCACACACGCACACACACACAGCAAAATAAATGAAAAGCTCACAAAAGGTGGGATGCCTTTAAAGGAAGTTGACAGAGACAGTTTAGACCATCACAAAGTTAAGATGCTGCTGTACCATCATCTAGTTGGAGGCTGAGAGGAAAAGGCCAGACATTGTGTGTGATAAGATACCTAGATAGCTAGCACAGTGACCAGCTTCTCCCTCCCTTCACACACTTTCCTGAGCATGAGGTCCTTAAGAAAGATGATCCTGGATCTAAGCCCGATGGATTTAATTACAGAATATAAACTTTGGATGTGATCATCCACACTAACACTAGTTACAACATGCTCCACCTCATTGAAGCTTTCCTTGTAAAGACAGAAGAATACCAGAACATTTTTTTTTTTTTTGCCAAATAAGTAGGCTTAGTTTCTGTTTGTATTGAAACAGTAAAAGAAAAGAAATAGAAACATAGAGGTGATAGTTGAACAATAGGTGATCTGTAGCCTTTGCAGTCTTTGTATAGAGAAAGCATTGTCTTTCAACTTCAAATCCTATGAACACTTTCAAGTAACCCTCTGTATTGAATTTCAAGTAATTAACTTGGTTTTAAAAAATTAAATGCCAATTTAATTATCTTGGCATCTTGTCAGGATTGATAAAAGGGAATTCTACCTACCATGAGGTTTTGTTTTGTTTTGTGCTAGTTCTGGGGCTTGAACTCAGGGCCTTAGCTATCTGTTAGCTGGTTTTTTAGTTTTTAGTTTTATTTTGCTCTACTTCAGGTAGTTTAGTGATTAATTGGAGATAAATCTCTCAGACTTTCTTTCCTGTTTGGGCTGGCTTTGAATTGCAACCCTCAGATCTTAGTTTTCTGAGTAGCTAGGATTACAGATATGAGCCAACAGCATCTGGCCTCAATGTGGTTTTTCTAAGTCAGATATAGTTTTATAACATTTTTTTAGCAGCCTTCAAATTGGTAAAAACCTGAAATATTGTATCTTGACTTGCAGGCAATGCTTATAATCAAGAGGAACGTGTTGTTTGCGCTGGCTATGATAATGGAGATATCAAACTGTTTGATCTCAGAAATATGTCACTGCGGTGGGAGACAAACATAAAAAATGGGGTAATGTGTTGTCTGATGCAATTCATTTACTCTGAACTTGTTTTTGTCCCCCTTGAACCACTACTAAGTTCTGGGGGCACCTCTTATTTCGGTCAGCCTTTTACTGATGTTTTGCCTTGCTTTGTTTTGTTGTCTAGTACTAGGAGTTGAACTCAGGACTTCATTCTTGCTAGGCAGGTGCTCTACCGTTTCCAGTTGAGGCTTGCTCCACTCCTGTTGCCTTTTGGACTATGATCCTTCTATTTCTGTCTCCCTAGTAGCTGGGATGACAGGCATGTGCCACCATGCCTGGCTTGTTTTTGAGATAGAATTTCATTAACTTTTGACTGGGCTTGCTCAAACTGTAATCTTCCTGTCTGCCTCTCAAGCAGCTGAAATTACAGGCATGTACCACCTTTCATCGACCCTTGGAGTCTTACCTCCTTGGGAATCCAATGAAAACCCTGCTTGCTTTCTTCAGAAAGTAGACATGTACTCCTCTATGGTTTGTTCAACGTCAAAGGAGTCAGTGGACCTGCGCCTATCTGTGAATCTTGCAGGTTATACAGTGTGATATCAAGAAAAACAAAGGAGAGGCTTCTTTTTTGCCTGAAGTTATAACAACTTCTCCATCTGAGAGTTTCTCCAACTCTCTTTGTGTTTTTGGTTCCTGAGTGCGCACCTGTACTGCAGAATGTGATTCCCTCCTGTTTTCTGGGGGCGGCCTTGACAGCTAAATGATGTGAAGTTACATGCTGGCTTCTGAGATATGTTCACTGAACATGCAAGCCCACAATGGTTTGGTTGATCATAGTAATAATAGTGTTTTGATTGAAAAAAGTGACTGTTTAAAAGCCATTTTACCAAGTTTAAATGCCATTTTACCAAGTTTAAATGACCCTCTTTAGTAATGGTGAGATTATCAGTAATAAGTATTCTCTGCTTTCAGGTATGTAGCTTGGAGTTTGACCGAAAAGACATAAGTATGAATAAGTTAGTGGCTACATCTCTGGAAGGAAAATTCCATGTCTTTGATATGCGAACCCAGCATCCAACCAAGGGTTTTGCCTCTGTTTCAGAAAAGGTATGAAGAAGATGGCTTCCATGGCGAGGAATGATTGCTTGTTTCAGACTAATAAATTCAGTCAATCACCAGGTTTCCTCCAGGTCTTCATGTGAAAGGAGCTATTTTTTTTATTATATTCTTGTGAGATCTTCCTAAGTTTTTTTTTTAAAGAGCACAACACATTTTGGTCACTTTATTAAATGACATTAAATAGTTTAAGTTTCAACTACTAAACAGCACTTTGAATGGTGAAAACACAGATAGTATATTGTCATACTTGAATGCTTATCTTTACTTCACAAGTTTTTTATGATAACAGTAATTCCCAAAGTTAACCAACTGGAAACTTCTTGCTTATAATAACGATCTTAGTTGGCTAGGAATCTTAATTTTGTAGTATAGGGACAGTCACAAGAAACCTAGCTGGTACTAAGAATTTGATTAACAGAAACCTATCCTGGCATTTTCTAACAAATATATAATGTTCATGTTAATAAGCAGTTGATACACTTTTCAAAATGTATTAAGCTGGGTGCTGGTGGCTCACACCTATAGTCCTAGCTACTCAGGAGGCTGAGATCTGCGGATCAAAGTTCAAAACCAGCCCGGGCAGGAAAGTCCCTGAGACTCTTATCTCCAATAAACCACCAGAAAACTGGAAGTGGCGCTGTAGCTCAAGTGGTAGAGCGCTCGCCTTGAGCTGAAGAGCTGAGGGACAGCGCCAAAGCCCAGAGTTCAAGCCCCATGACCAACCAAAAATAAATAAAAAATAAAAACCAAAATGTATTAATATACATCAATTATGTCATTTCTGTGTATTATTTTGTATTCTAGTTTTCTATATTAAGTGAAATTATTTAAAGCATCAGTTACTGTGCTTAATACACAGTAGTAATATAAATATATATATATATATATATATATATATATATATATATATACACACACACACTTATGTGACTATGAACATTGTAAATCTATGGTCCTTATTTTGAAGACTGGACAAGTTAAATGCAATCGACTGAAAACTAATGTATAAAGGGGAATTTTATATTGGCCACTCAGTTTTCCAGGGAACCCAAGACTACTATAAAAACTAGTGTTAAGAAGAAAATCAGTCTATACTTTTCTTTCACTAAGGGAGAAGTATTATTATATTTTTGTATTTGGGGTGCTTTTCTCCTTAGAATGAACTGGAGATGTTTAATATGTAAAATCTAGTCTCATAATTTATATGGTATTATAAACTTTTTAATCCAGTAGAATTTTGGTCATAGAGTGATGAAGAAAATAATGCTTTTCCTAATTTCTGATGGGCTCTTGTAAGTTTCTGTTGGCCTCAAGAAGAGATGTGTTAGAAAAAACCTTCATTCTTTTCCCAACCACTGGAGTTACTGAGTAAAACACTTTGTTTGTGAGGTTTCTCTTCTCTTTTACATGTAAATCACAATGTGTCTCTTGTCCTGTCTAGGCTCATAAATCTACCCTCTGGCAGGTCCGGCACCTGCCCCAGAACAGAGAGCTCTTTCTGACAGCTGGAGGCGCTGGCAGCCTTCACCTCTGGAAGTAGTAAGTCCCCGCCAGTGTGCTCTGCTTCTTTTTAAGTACTTGTGGGTGTAAAGTAGGATTAGATTGAACTTTTTTGTCTGTTTTCCTCCGTTGACTTATTGGTTCATTTGGGTATGATTGAAACTTTCATGATGTTACATAACTGTTGTTTTCTAAGCATCTTTTTTAATGCACTTTATGATTAA
Organism: Dipodomys ordii; assembly: GCF_000151885.1. Taxonomy (NCBI): domain Eukaryota; kingdom Metazoa; phylum Chordata; class Mammalia; order Rodentia; family Heteromyidae; genus Dipodomys; species Dipodomys ordii. The sequence goes on along the minus strand of NW_012267279.1, from coordinate 7,466,728 downwards.
CATGTTAGCTTTCTTTTGGCACATTATAGTTGTCATTGTAGTTGTATCTTCCATATATCAAAAGAGCTTAGGAACTTTTTCCTAATTTTTGCACACTTTTTTTTTTTTTAATGCAGAGCTTGAATTCAGGGTCTCTTACTCAACCTTTTCACTCGTGGCTGGTGTTCTACCACTTAAGCCACACCTCCATTTATACTTTTTTGCTGATTAATTGGAGATAAGAAGATAATTTTGTTTCCCTGCCCAGGCTGGTTTCAAACCAATATTCTCTGATCTCAGCCTCCTAAGTAGTTAGAATTATAGGTGTTGAGCCACCAGTGCCTAGTGCCAATATTTGAAAAATAAAGTGAAATATTTGGCCTGAGTCTTCTGCCTACCTCTGGAAGGTAGAAAAAAGACTGGAATTTTTTATTTTAGATCCTGCTAATTCAGTTGCCTAAATTCATAAGATACCATTGCAATAGAACCAAAAACAGCCCAAGGCTACTGATTGGTTTTTGTGTTAGTTACTTTTGCATAGCTGTGACAAAACACCTGCAGAATTTAAGGCAGGATTCATTTGGCTCATGGTTTCAAAGACTTGAATCCATGGTCACTTGACCTCATGCCTTGGTCAAACATGGTATGGTGATGGGAGCCCGTGGCAGAGAAGTGTTTTCTCACGGCAGAAAGGGGAAGAGACCTGGACACAAACCTTCAAAACCTAACCCCGGTCACCCTAGGTCCACCTGCTAAACTTTCTAGACGCTTCCCAAAACAGCACCACTAGCTAGATCTAAGTGTTAACACATTATAGTCATCAGGGTACATTTCTTATAACAATATCCAAGAACTATTGAGTTTGCCTTCTGTGTACCTAGGTCCAATGAGGTACTGTGAGAGATGTCACTAGTCACTGTTTAAACATCTGATACAAATTGGGAGTGAGTGATGTTTCTGAATTCCTTACTAGCAAAGTAAGAAAAAAATAAAATCTTTCTCAAAACACCACGTAAGCACATACATGTATGTATGAGTATATACACACATACACATCCATAACTGAATTTGTTTGGTTTAGTTTTTTTGTGTGTGTGTATGTGTGTTTGTATCAGAGTTTGAACCTTCAGCGGGACAAGGTTAGCAGGGCTACCGAGCCTATACGTTCTCATAAGAGTACGAAGTATTTCTTGGCCTGGGAATTGGGTGGCCATGTGGCACCATGCACTTTCTGTGAAGTTACAGAAAAGTGATCACAGAGCCTAGGGAAAGCAGTAGAGAGACACTAAGACTTTGTTTTGCTTTGTTTATAAGAGATGTGTAGATATTTCTGCTAAAGGATAAAGCCATTGGAAAGAGACTGATTTTTGTTGTTGTTGTTGTTCCAATATGGGGTTTTTCTTTGTTTTGTTTTTGTGCCAATCCTGGGACTTGAACTAAGGGCCTGGGTACTGTTCCTGAGTTTCTTTGGCTCAAGGATAGCACTCTACTTGAGCCACAGTGCCACTTTCAGCTTTTTCTGAGTAGTTTTTGGGAGATAAGAGTCTCATGGACATTCCTGCCTGAGTTGTCTTCAAACCATGATCCTCAGATCTCAGCTCCTGAATAGCTAAGATTACAGGTGTGAGTCACTGGTACCAACCAGGACCAAGAAGTTTTTATTAACAGTACTTGGGGGTTTCAGTGTGAACATCCCCATACATGTGTACAGTGTATTCTGAACATGTTTATGGCTTCTATATATATTACATTCCCTTAACTCCCCTCTTTTCAAACACAATTTCATGGGGTTCATTATGTTTTCTTTGTATGTGTGTGTATAAAATATATGTATATATAATATATATATATATACACATAACACACACACTTGGAGGTGCATTTTGTATCTGTCTCTATCTGTTTGGAGGGGAAAAAATAAATTTTCCTCTAAACACCACTCATCCACACATATACATGTGCACATGCATCCATAATCAAGGAGTTTTAGTTTTGTTTTGTTTTGTTTTTTTTGCTGGTATCAGGGCTTAAATTCAGGAACTTCAGTTGGACAAGTTTAGCTGGCAGTTAGGCATAGGGCCATCTCTGTCATAAGTGCTACAAAGTGCACTTGTGCACGCGCATGTACACACACACACACACACATTCATTGAATTGTCACAGTCCTAGTTCATACTACCCGGTAAGTATTGCCTTTATGCTACAACAGTTATATTTGTTTTTTTTTCCTTTAGAAAAATATGTCCTCATTGAATTCTCCCTCTTTTTTAGTATGGATATCTCAGGATTGTATTTATATAGAAGTGTAGATGATCTACATGTCCATATACACATGTGTGTATATATACATATAAATGCATATATCTGTATATACACAGGGTTTTATGAAAAGGATGAACATCTTTTTGCAGTGTCCTGATAGTTGATTAGTGGAGAAAGTTTAAAATTGTTTCACTTTAAATAAATGGAACTCTAATATTGGTGAAAGGAATAAACCTGTTATACGATGTTTGGGGAATAGGGACAAGGTGAGTAGTGTCTCTACTCATGTGCAGCTCAACATTGTGAAGATTCTTGAAGTAACTGCTCTATAAATCAAGTGAGAAAGAAAACCCGTGTCAGTGAAGTTTATGGGTAAAAATAAAATGGCAAATGCTAAGCCTTCTCTCCCCTTCCCCCTGTGATCTGGCTTTCAGTGAATACCCCATGCAGCGCTCCAAGAAAGATTCCGAGGGCATGGAGATGGGAGTCATGGGTTCTGTCAGTCTTCTGCAGAATGTGACACTGTCCACCCAGCCCATTTCCAGTGTGGACTGGAGTCCAGACAAAAGGGGGCTCTGCATCTGTAGTTCATTTGACCAGATGGTGAGAGTACTGATTGTTACAAAGCTCCAGACAATCTGACCTGAAGACTATGGACTTGGAGATTCCTAGAGAGACACTGAAGAACTGCAGATGTGTCCTGGGGTACTCTGACCCTCAAACAATCAGATTTGGCTGATGGATGAAGGCCACAGGCACCAACCTCTAGCCTCTCTCTAGGTGCAACCAGTGACCTGACTAGACACTTACTTGCTGCTGCACTTGGGACCACATATCTCTGGATCAGTTCTGTTTCTCCCTCATCTATTTCTAATACATAGTCAGAAGCCAGGGTGGTGGTGCACATCTGTAGTCCCTGCTACTTAGGAAGCTGAGGCAGAAGGATTACCCGAGTCCATGAATTCTGAGTCAACCTGGACAACATTTAGAGGACCCCATCTTAAAAAATAATCATTAATTAAAAATAAATGTTGCCAGGTGCTAGTGGTTCATGTCTGTAATCCTAGCTGAGGATTACAGGAAACTGAGGTACAATGAGGATTGAGTTTGAAGCCAGCCTGGGCCAGAAAGTCTGTGAGACTCTCATCTCTAACCAGCAAAAAGCTGGAAGTGGCGCGATGGCTCAAGTGGCAGAGCACTAGCCTTGAGTGAAAAATTTCAGGGACAGTGCCCAGGCCCTGAGTTCAAGCACCAGGGTGATGTGTGCTTGCATGTGTGCATGAATGTGCACACACACACACACATACACAGTTCTGGAATTAAATTTTAAAAATGAAATTAAAACTGAAAACCAAAGTTAATTGTTAATATTTAAAGATAAATGTTTTCTCCATCTCTATAAAGTTTTGTATTTTCTCTTTAAACTTGTATTACATTATAGTGTTTACAATGTTGTGAGATGAGTCACTTCATTCATTTAAAATAGTTTGCCTTAGAAAATCACTACTGTGAATTAACCTTCTCAGTACATTTTGAGGAATTCCAGTAACTTTCTGTACAGAACATTATTTTACCAAGTACCAAAACATAACTGTTTTCAGCAGTATGATTCATAAAATGAAATACTGTAATTACAGACTCTTTTGTACATAGAACGCAGGAGCTGAGTTAGTAAGACTTGATTGTTAATTGTGATGAATGAGGATGAAATATTGGAGACTGAGGAGGTTGAAGCCTTATTTTTTTGGTCAAGCCTTTTAAGTATATTTTATAAATAAACATGGTTTTGAAGTCTGTGGAAGCTCTGGTTCTTTCAGCAATGATAATAAAGTTCATACCGTCACTCTTTTGCTCTGTCAGTGCTTAATAAGTTCCTCTTGGTTCTCTGGCTCTTTCCTGTTCCTCACATGTTTTGCTTGGTCTTTGGGGGGTACTGACTTGGTCACACCTCCACTTTACAGCTCAGAGGTACCCCAACACTCATAGTAACATGTGTCATATGTAAAGTTTGTGTAACAGGCAATTAAGTTTGGAAAATTAGTTTGTAGTTCCCCAAATGTCTTATAGTACAGTGCTATGGGCATAGTTTTGAAAGTAAATAGGAAATTGAACTCTATGAAACCTTATTCTGTAGGCTTTATCCCCAGTATTCAAAGAAAAAACAAACAGGAAACCAGTGAACACCTGAGAACATTTGTATTTTGTGGTCTAATTAGCTCGGTTTAAATCAATTACAGTAAATACATGTGTCTCATTAAATGTAAGATATCACAAATTGTAGAGTTCTCTTACATCATTGAGAAAGAAAAATGCCACCAGTGAAATGGATGCACTGCTTTCTTCTTAAGTGTTTGTTTTTATGTTCATTGAAAACAGTACTTTTTTGTGTGTGTTGGGGATGGAACTCACAGCCTTGCACAAAATTGCTATTACTGAGTTACATCTCCTACCTGGCCTTTATTATAATTTTTGATGATTGTATTACAGTTTTATACTCATAAAAGGAAAGAAAGTATGATCCAGGTGCTGGTAGCTCATGCCTGTAATTCTAGCTAGTTGGGAGGCTGAGTAGGGGAGGATTGAAGTTTGAATCTAGTCCAGGCATGCGTGCAGGACACATAATGACACGATGGCAAATATTAGAGACAGAAGTTGGCAGTAGAGATAATTCATCCAGGCTTTCATAAATTTCAAACATACGTACTGGTTCTTTTTACCTAGAAAGCTATTCCTGGAAGGTAGTAGCCACTTTCATTGTGTTGTGCAGCTTCCCTCCCCTCAGTACCGCCAGGACTGCATCTGCACAGCTTTGCCTTCAAGGAGAGGCCCAGGGAGGCAGAGTCTAAGGCTGTCTCCTGAGAGCCTGGAGGCCTTGGGGCCGTGATGAGCTCACACCTTTTCACACCTGCCACCTGCACAGCGAAATGGAGATTCGGTCTGTTAGGACAAGGTTCTCTACCCAAAGCACCCCCTGTTCCCCAATGATCAGTGGATATACTCCTGTCTAATCTAGGTCTAAGATGGGTGAATGTCAGCCTGAAGCCTTTTATCTAGACTGGGAATCTGTCAATTGACCTGCTTTGTCCTTAATCCTAGAGCCAAACGGGCCATTATTCACAACATTCCAGAGGAAGCAGGTGCTGAGCCACCAATGCAGCCATTCATCGGACATCAGGCTCCAATGAGGCAAACTAAATTTTTTGACTTTATTTGGTTGTGGGGCTTGAATTCTGGACCTGGGCGCTGTCCCTGAGCTCTTTAGCTTAAGGTGAGCACTCTACCACCTGAGCCACAGGGCCACTTCTGGTTTTCTGGTGGTTAATTGAAGATAAGAGTCTCATTGGGACTTTCCTGCCCAGGCTGGCTTTGAACCGCAATCCTCAGATCTCAGCCTCCTGAGTAGCTAGGATTATTACAGGTGTGAGCCAATAGCACCTGGCAATTTTGGGCTTTATAATGTTTGAATTATAAGGAGAGATTTGGGATAAACTTGTTTGTTCGGAGGGGAGGGAGGGGAATCTAGAAAGAGCAGTGGCCATGACCCAACTTACCTGCATTTATACTATGGTGGCTGTGTGATTTTCATAAAAGATTCTTTAACATTGGAGCTTTGCTTATGATGGCCCAGTCCAAGCCCTGTCCAAAAACCACGTTAAAATTAGAACCCTGTGCACTGCCTTTAAACAACATTCTGTATGTATTGATGGGTGACGACAATGAAGAAATAATGATAAAATAGATGAAAAGATGTCTATCTTCTGGCTTTTCCCCCAAGATGTCTCTATTGCATATAATTAGCACCAGCTGTAAGTAATTGAAAACCAAAATGATGAATGAAAAGGGTACCATTGATCAAGAAGCATTGCATGCACAAACTGACATGTTGAATTGAAACCCTTCTTAAAGATAAGTTAATTTTGAAAAAGCCAAAAATCTAGAAATACATTTATAGGAATTAAATACAAATTTTTATTTCTTTTGCCAGAAACCTAAGTAGGCAGTCCTGGTGGGTCCATAACAACCAAAAACTTGGTGTTTTTTTTTCTTTTAATCTTGTTTACTATTTTCATTATGTATCTTTAAAACTCACCATCCCATCTGGCTGTTCCCGCTCCAGTCATCACAACCAACTTCTAGCCACGAATAAAGGGAAAAAGCAAGAGAAAGGATACCCTGATCCTTTAAAGATCATGCCTTTTGCTTTCATACTGGTCATGATTTGGTCATGTGGTCATATCTAACACAGTGAGACTAAGAAAGTCACATTATTCCCACAATGATAGGCTCAGGTACTGAGGAAAACCAGGAAGTGGACAGAAGACTGGGAGACAGACTGTTGCCCTTAGTACGGCAAACAACCACGTGTGAGGTCTTCCTGGCTGACTTCTCCCATGGTACAAAATTGAGGGTATGATCCATTCATGCCTTTGTAGGCCAGATCTGGGCCTGAACACCCTGGACACTCCATCAGCCAATCCAAATGGCACAGGGACTTTCTTGTACTTCCTTCTCTTAGAAAAATCACCTTTAGTCAGGTGCTGGCAGGTCCTACCTGTAGCTACTTAAGAGGCTGAGATCTGAGGACCGGGGTTCAAAACCAGAACCTGGGCAGGATAGTCTGTAAGACTTTTAGCTCCAATTAATCACCAGAAAACCAGAAGTAGCACTGTGGCTCAAAGTGGTAGAGTGCTAGCTTTGAACAAAAGCGCTCAGGGACAGGGCTCAGGCCCCATGTTCAAGCCCTACCACTGAAGAAAAGGGGGGAAAATCACCTTTATTATCTATTATCTGGAAGTCCAGACCAATACAAAAAATGAAGGGAAAACCCCCCTGAAAAACTCAAATCTTTTAAATTTATTTTCTTTTAAAGATTTACTTTTCATCATGATTTTAAATCCTAAATATTTGTTCCAAGCTGACACAGTCTAACAACCCATGCAAAACATGGTCACTTTACCCCTGCATGTCTGTATCCGTAGTCTCACAAAAGAAACCTGAAGCAATAGGTATATTTATGATTCAGTGTACATTGGCCCAAAATCATACCTGGTGACTTAAAATGTATGCATTTTGTATTTAAACAGGTCATAATGTGTGTGTGTGTGTGTGTGTGTGTGTGTGTGTGACTAAGAGCTCGGGAGACCTGGAATTCAGCCAGGCCAGTGCCCTCAGATATGCCTCTCTACCTTCAGCTAGCTCATTGTTCTGCCCTAGTGGGGGAAGCTGGGATGGGAGGGTGGCAGGGTTTGCCTTCTGTCCAATGGCTACACATTCTAAATCCCAGGTCTTTGTTGTAACCCAAGATCTAGGGCTTCACTGCCCCCTTGTGGGTGGTGTGGGCACCACAGGACTTTTGCCTAAAAGAAAATGAATTTTGCCTTTCAAATATAACTGGTAGAGTCAACACGGTTTGTGTGATTATCGCAGAAGGCATGCATCTCAATTGAACATTGAAGACTAAATTATCTTAATAAAAGTGTATAAAAATCCTTGCTTGCTTTTACACACTGGGTTGTGTAAAAGTTCTGTCATTGCTTTATTATAGATCCTACCTTATTTTTAGCACTATGAAAATCTTTTCCCAGGGAAAAGACCTGATGCTCTTTTCTAAAATGAAGATTTATTTTGTGAAGTAAATAGTAGATATTATCACCTCCTACCACCCATTTGTTCTGTGAGTTCTGATCTTGATGAAACATTCTCAGAGCAAATATTTTTTACATCATCACTTTCCTTCCTGAACCAACTCTAGGATTTCTCTCCACCATCCTTCTTGCTCCAGATTTGTGTGGGTTATAGTCATCATTTTAAAAAGCCATTTCTTCACTCACAAGTTGGTGAGCAGGAGCCCGTCCTGTCTCATGTTAGTGTTAGGACCTCACAGCTTACACAAGCAGCCTGAATCTCCCTCTCACAGGAGACTGAAGTCAGGAAGTGTGAGTACACACTTCCTGCTCCTTCTATCCCCTTCACATTTTCTTTCTTTATTCTATCTCTGTATCTTATAGCCAATCAGATGTCAAGAACTGGATGGTGCTCAACTCTTTCATATGGAGACAGACCCAGGCCCTAAGTCTCCTGAACTCCCTGCTCTTCAGCCCTTTCCTGAGGGCCTGCATAAACCTCCGTTCCCTCCCAGAGGCCAGGGCACCTCTCAGTTTAGCCAGCCAGAAACTGAGCAAACAGGTGTGCAAACAATACTACCATTCAGGGGTGATAAGGGTAAGCAAATAAGAGCCAGGGAGGAACTGGAGCAGCGGGCTGGCTCTCACCACCCCACAGATAAAGAAGTGTTTGATCTGGCTGAGCACATCCTTATCTGGTGGAAGATAACACTCACACACACAGAGGGAGTCAGTGCTTGCAGTCAGTAGGTTTGGAGACCAATCAACCCCTGGCCTGGCCACACTTCACTGAGCTCTGGCTCAGGAACAGTACACTAGAGGAAATTCTGCAGCTGACCAGAACTCCTGATTGATCACTACTAGCAAAAGAGCTCTAAAAAGATAGAAACATGGGCTGGGAATGTGGCTCAGTGGTAGAGCATGTGCCTAGCATGCATGAAGCCCTGGGTTCAATTCCTCAGTACCACATAAGCAGAAAACACCAGAAGCAGTGCTGTGGCTCAAGAGGCTAGGCTCTAGCCTTGATTACAGAGAGGCTTAGGGACAGAGCCCAGGCCCTGAGTTCAAGCCCCAGGATTGGCAAAAAAAGGAAGAAGAAGAAAAAAGAAGACAAAGCCAAAAGTCTCGGTGAGGGAGCCCTGGTAGTCAGTCTACCAAACCACTCAGAGCCTCTGATGGGCTTTCCATGTGGTCTCCCAAAAAACTAACTTAGACTTAAGAAAAGCCAGGCATCTCATTTTCTTTCTTGCTATTCAAGTGACTAGAGCTCAAGGTTCTGTAGAAGAATAAAAACTCAGGTAGATACAAAGCATGCTTCTAGAGAGACTTAATCAGGGTCATTTTCCACCAAGGCCTATGGATTAAAGGCTTGGTCCCCAGGGAGTCACTAGTGGGTGATGAAGTAGACCATAACTGGGTACTGGTAGAGACTTGTCCTTGAAACTGATCATAGGACCTGGGTCTCTTCCCTGCCCTCTCTCTTTGCTTCCCGGCTGGGTTTGCCATGTGTCTCCACCATGATGCACCATAATTACCAGAGTCCCAAACCAATAGCATGATTCAACTTATTCTCTTGACTTCCTGAAACTGTGAGCCAAAATAAAATTGTCTCTACTTCATAAATAACCTGTGTTAGGTAGTTATAATGACAAAAAACTAATAACTACAGATAACACTGATAACAGTATTAGTAGCTCCTGGGACTTACTTGGGCACATACTATGTGCTAGGAACTATGTTGTTTCTCCACATAAAACTTAGAGGGTCGTACTACTGGGATTGAAATTTCCAGTGAAGAAATAAGATTCAAATGGTTAAGAAACATGCCCTAAATCCCATAGCCATTGAGGAGGAGATTCAGGAGTGGAAATATGGCTTGCCCAGCTCTAGAATCCAAACTAATTTTTCTGGACAGGTGCACTCTACACATGCATTTTTCATCTATTGCATTATTTTGGCTTGGAGATGTGAGTCCCACCCTAACTGTTACTGGAACCCTAACTGCAGCCCCAACTCCTGGGCTTCCCCATGCCATCCACCTGCTCTTCCTTGAGTAGAGACATGGCGAAGGACAGAGCAAGGAGGTAACAAGACAAAGACAGCCACAGACAGCCCTAAAGCTCATCTGCAGCCATTTTCCAGGAATAGACATGAGTTTTTGGTTTAAAAAGACAAAGAATTAGAGGAGGGTGCAAAAGGTATTTATTATGAACTAGTCCCAGTCACGGGTATGTTCTGCTGGTCAGAGGTGGCAGCTCATTGTCTCAGGAAGGGTATGGTAGGGTTTGGATGACCATTATCTCACTCCCTGTTCTCTGGTGAGTTACATACAAGTTGCCACTGCTATCCTCAGTTGAGGGGAGCAACCTCATTGTTACAGGTAATTGTCCTCACTTCGGGGAGAGGGCAGTCTGTTCTGTTCTGCTACTCTCTGCTGTTACCTAGGGTAGTGTTGGTACCTTGTCATAAAGATGTTAGCAGTCAGGCTGTCCTTTCTGGAACCCAAGACGAGTACAAAGTGACTGTAGAGAGAATGGCTTGGGGCTGGGAAGATGGCTCAGTGGTAGAGCACTTGCCTTGCATGCTTGAGGCCCTGGGTTCGATTCCTCAGCACCACACAAGCAAAAAGAAAAAACTGGAAGTGGCGCTATGGCTCAAGTGGTAGAGCGCTAGCCTTGAGCTGAAGAGCTGAGGGACAGCGCCCAGGCCCAGAGTTCAGGCCCCAAGACCGGACCCAAAAAAAAAAAAAAAAAAAAAAAGAAAAAAAAGAGAATGGCTTATAGCGTAGGCAAAGGTAAATTGGAAGCAAGGATGCAAAACTTTTCTCCTGCTTTTAGTTAATTTCTGGGTCCAAGTGAGGTATCCATGCTTTTCAGCAAAGGTGCTGTGGACCTGTTTCATTATTGCCATGGGTGCTGACTTTGAGAAGGGATCTGGCCAGGACAAGGCGTCCACGGGAGCTGTGAGAAAGAGGAAGGAGACTGTCCGTAACAGGGGCCCAGTGAGATGGAATTTTGAGAACCTTTTCCAGGGCTTGCCTCACACTACAGTCCTCCTAAACTCCATTCCTGAGTAGTTAAGTTTATAACTGTGATTCACCAATGCCTGGCCCATATGTCAAATCAGTTGGAATTTAATCAGAAGGTATTTATGAAGAGACTGTGGAGTGTAGTAATTAGGCTGCTGGGTGCTGGAGCCTGAGTTATAATCCTAATTCCATTCCTTCCTTGCTGGTGGACTTTAAAGAAGTTCCTTATGTTTTGAACTTTGCTTCTTTCATCGTAAAACAGGAGTACTAATCACATTTACCTTGTCAGTTTATGAGGAGTTAGTGAAGTAGTACATTCAATGGCCTTACAACTGTCTCTGGTACCCAGAATGAGCCCAACACACACTCATTTCTTTCCCTTGATGCTTCAGCCTTTGTGGAATTGTGAGGTATAATTCTGATGCTGAAGAACTTTAGATTTGGTTAAAGAGGCAAATTGCCATACAGAAACAAGAGCGCCGAGCTTGTTACTCTTGTTGTTGTTGTTGGTGGTGGTTATGGAGCTTGAACTCTGGGGCTGGGCACTGTCCCTAAGCTCTTCAACTCAAGACTAGTGCTCTACCACTTTAGCCACAGAGCCACTTTCAGTTTTCTGATGGTTTATTGGCGATCAGAGTCTCTCGGACTTTCTTGTCTGGGCTGGCTTTGAACCGTGATCCTCAGATCTCAGCCTCCTGAGTAGCTAGGATTCAGGCGTGAGCCACCAGCACCCAGCTCTCGTTGCTCATTTTAAATGGACTCTCAATTTGTGAAAGAGTCAAGAAGAAGGGCAGGATAGCGAAGGTAGGAAGGAAGGCTTGACAGAAGGGGAGGAGGCCTTGACATGAAAGAGCTTGAGGGATGCCTGAACTGGCCAGCCGAGTTGCCTGGAGAGATGTGGATGACAAGAAGGTGTGCGGCCTATAAGGAAGAAAGAGACTGATCACAGTCAGTTGGCTGTGGTTGTGTTAGTAACACCTTTTTGAAGTAAATGTCGGAACTTAACTTGCATTGGGTTAAGACATAAATGGGTGGTGTATCACTGGGAATTGTAGGGATGAATACCTTCTGGCATGGCTAAGCCAAAGGCACAAAGCTCAAACTCGGTTGCCAGAGTTTGTAATCTTGACCCTCGTCCCCTGGAAGAAGCTCCATATGGTGACAAGGATAGCTGGCTTGTGTATAACTTCATGGGCAAGGAGCACCTGACTCCAACATTTCTAGTAGAGGCTTATGACTAAGGATCATTGGTTTGGCTGAGTGACTGACCCAATTGTAATGGATAGGGAGAAAGAGTATGTTCATAATTCAACCCCAATTATGTGTTCAAACTTTCTACACATCATAGGAAACACTGAGAACATAACAACCATCATGAGAATGTGGGGAAAGAAGGTGGGGCAGCCCACCCAGCATGCTTTTAGAAGGCTCAGTCCCAGGTGTGCGCTTCATGAGCCCTAGGTCCTTGGACAGGCCTGTACCTGCAACCCATCAGAGAGGCATTAGACACTGCCAATTAAATGGAATGAGCCAGGCATAGCCCCCCTGAAGAGGGCCAGAGCCTCCCTCAAATCCAGAGGGCCATTGTGAAGAGGAGAACATTCTCTCAGTGGACAGAATATTAGAGCAAGTGTCTAGGGGGGAAAAGTCAACAGAAAGGAGATGCGTAGACCCATGAAAGAAAGACAGCAGCCTTCTTAAGGGCGGGGGAACATGCCCCTAGGTGCAATGCCAGCACTTAGATGGGTGCTGAGTAATTTGGTGTTGGATACTGGAGCACTTATTATTAAATGATAAAGGAATTGCAAAAGTCAACCCAGCAACAACCACCGTGCCTCAGCCTACAGACACTCTCATTAGTAACCATGAGGGCCTGGGGGTCTCCCCCGCCACAACTCTTGTTATACACAACATAGGAAAGAGAGGAGTAATTAGTGCAGCTCTTGCCTGGCTGCCTCCATGCACTGGGGAGAGGGAGCCCTGAGCCAGGCTGGTCCCTGGGGCTGAGCTGTTATTTACAAGGCCTTGTGAAAAGCAAGCCAGGGGACTTTGGGGCTGGTCCCTGGAGAGAGAGATCTCAAGACAGAAAGGTGTAGAAACCCAGTGAAGTGGGTTCCAAGCAGAAGCCATACACAAGGCCTTCTCAGCCCACAATGGACGAAACCACTGGGCTTCATGTTAGTGGTATTGCCCTCTGACCTCTGGGGAGGCTGTCATGCCAGGTCCATCAGTGTGTGAGTTGGGAAAGGGTAGGGGTGAATGAGGAGGGCAAACGCCTGTCCATGCTTTGGAGGTTTTAAAATGGGAGGAACCATGTTGTCTGCCCTCTAGTGGCTCGTCACATGCTTCTACATACATAATGTATCTTCCCATTAACTGCAGCAGGCTTGAAAACTAAGTGAGGTGTCCTAGAGCAACAATGCTGCTCACTGATCATTCATGGACCCAAAGCAGGTACTTCCAATATAAGGACATAGCGGAGCTGGGCATGGTAGTTCATACCAGTAATCCCAGCTACTCAGGAGGTGGAGATTGGAGGTTTGTGGTTCAAGGCCAGATAGGGCAAAAAATTCATGAGACTTCCATCTTTAAAAGCCAGATGTAGTGGAGTGCTCTTATTTTATTATTAATTATTATTGTGAAAATACTGTAGAGAGGGGTTACAATTACATGGGCAAGATAATGAGTACATTTCTTATCAAGCATTGCAGCCTCCTCCTTTGTTTCTCCTTCCCATCCCTTCCCATCCTTCTCCTGCTCCCCCTACCACCTCCCCCCCCACCAAAGTTGTAAAGTTTGTTTTTTGACATAACGACTTGTACGTCTTATTGTTGCAATGGGTCCACCTGTATCCCTATTTAAACAATTTGTTTTTTCCCTTCCCTTCCACAAATTATATCAACATCCAATACAGTTATCCCAACTGTTCCAGAGATATAAACAGGAGGATCACAAACCAGTCCTGACGAGGCAAAAACACAAGACCCTATCTCTGAAACAATGAAAGCAAATAGGATTACGGCTTAAGTGGTAGAGTACCTGTCTAGCAAGCAAGAGGCCCTCGTTCAAATCTCAGCATCACTAAAAGAAAAAAAATGTGGAGGGGAAGTGGAGCTCTCTCCCTTTCCTTAAGTCATATGGCGTGAGATGCCCCAGTCCTGAGTGCCTACTAGGAGCTAGAGGGACCAGCACACACTTCCATCCAGAATAAATACAAATTGCTTCGAAATTTACAGCAGTTAAGTGAACTGCTGCTAGGATAGATAGAGCAGGTCTATGACGTGTCTCTAGTATCACTGCATCGCCAGCAATCCTTCCTTATATCTGACTGCAGAACCTCAGTGTCAGTGATCCATTTCTCATAATTGAGATGGCCTGGGTTTGACTGACTTGACTGAATGTTGGCTGTACTTGGTTCACCCTTGACAACTCCTGAAAGATCTCATGTAGGTTTAAAATGAATTTTATTTGCTGTCTTTATCCAGGAATGTGACATTTTGCTTAGAGATTGGGGTTTTCTGTGGTGTGTGTGTGTATGTGTGTGTGTGATACTGAACTCAGGACTTTGTGCTTTTGCTCTACCACTAGAGCACCATGGTCAGCCATGAAACCTGGTTTGGGACTCAGCCCCTATATATCAGGCACTGTCTGTAGTACCTGTCACCAGCAGGGTGGGGGTTCTGGTGTGAAGTGGGAAAAGGTCCTGAGGAAGAAGGATGGGCCATTGCAACACCAGCTGGAATGGTACTGGGAAGGAATGGAGGAGGGAAGCTGGAAGGATCCCGGGAGGGAACAAGGCGGGTGGTCATGCCTGTCTAGTTCCCATCAGGAGCAAGAGTGGTACATTGCTGAACGAGGCTCACGCATCTATGGAAGGCTACAATCTTACACTTGATCATTAGCAAATGTGGATTTGGGGGCTAAGCAGACCATAACTTAGAAGAGTAGTCCCTGAATTGTGCAGTTGATATTCATCACTGTAATAAAATTGTCTAGCTGAAAAGGTCTATATTGATAAACTAACAGAAAATGCCTTGATTTCATGGTAATTTCAAATTACCAAGTCTGTATTTTTTATTGTGCAGAACAGCTACATTTTTTCATCTTGTTGGGCCTTTTTTATAAGAAGGGTGAGGTTTCATTATGGAAAACTCTGGACACTGAAAGAAGGACTTCTCCAAGTACAGGATGGTTTTGTGCATGCTAAAGCTAGTTGGTGTGTGTACTGGTGTGTGTGTGTGTGTGTGTGTGTGTGTGTGTGTGTGTGTGCATGTGTGTACATCCATTGTCTATGGGTATAGACTGATTCTCTTAGGTTATCTGAACCAATCATGGAAATGTAAGGTTTTTCTCTATTAATCCTGTGGACTAAGATCACCATTTGGGAAAGGATGGGGATTTTCAGTACAAGGTCACATGTCTGGCTACACTGAACTATTCTAAGACAGTCTTATTTGGGAATGGGCATGGGCACTGGGCTCACAGCAAGCACTCAGCAAGAATTGGTTATGATTAAGTGGTTGAGAGGAGCACTGTGTCATTTAGGAGCTGCATTCAGCTGCATGAAGCAAAGTCCTAGAAACAGCAGTGCTATCAGCTCATGTAATAGAGACAATGATGTGCATGGTCTGTCATTATGGGGTAGCTCTCCACAATTCAGCCTCTTCATGCCTTCTCTACTTCTGCAAGTTCCCTTCCTAGGTCAAGGTAGCTGCTGGAACACTGGCCACTGAGTCACTCAGCAGGGTGGAAGAGGTGTGCAGGAAAAGGGCAGAGAACTGCATGCCTTCCACACAGTAGTATTTCAGGGTGTACCTCCCACATTTCTACTCACAGTTCAGTGAAGTGTCCATACTTAGCTCAAAACAAGGGCATGAAGTATCACCAGCGAGGTATAGCACCAGTCTGAAACAATATAAGAATTCTCCTACCAACCAACTTGGGAGAATGGCTTTTATGTGGTCATTAGAAGTCTCTGTTTGCACATTGTATCTCTTTGAGGAGAGACAAGATGGAAACTTCCATCAAAATGCTAAATGTTCAGTGGTCCATGTCTATAACCCCATTTATTCAAGAGGCAGAGGCTGAGAGGATCTCATTTCAAAGTCAGTCTGAGAAAAAAAGTTAACAAAATCTCATCTGAACAAAAGCAATCGGCTATGATAGTGTGTATCTTTTAATCCCAGTTACATGGGATGGCTAGCTAGAAGGACTGCAGTCTGAAAATAAGACTTGGGCAGGGGAGATTGTACTTGAAAAAAAAACTGAAAGAAAATAAGGCCAGGAGCATGATTCAAGTGGTAGAGCACTTGCCTACCAAGAACATGGCCCTGATTCAAATATATGTATGTTTATTAAAGTACATTATTGTTTATGGTATAAAAATCAGAAACAACCTGTCTACCAAATTGCTTTCAATAAACTGCTATCACAGAACACTATTCTGCCTTGAAAGAAGAACAAAGTCACTGTAGATTTTTGAAAGGCAGTATGATGGATTATTGAAAACGTTGCAAAATAGTATATATACTATGATCCCATTATTAGAATTTTACTATATATACCTCTGGTTTTTGCATCTGAATTTTTGCAGATAGAAGAATGAGCCCATTACCTTTGAAAGAGCTCCAAGGAAGCCTAAAAAAAAAGTCATAGCTAATGACTATGAACCAAATCCCTGGTACAAGTAACTGAAGTGAATCTGTGGTCAGAGAAAGTGGTAGCATTCTGGTTTTTAGAAGAGTTCTATCTCTAACCAAGTTTGCACCAGTGTTAGATGGGCCAATCATATGTATGGCTTTCTAGAACGTCTAATAGCAACATTGGGGTGGAAAGGGATTTAGTTCTGTGCCTGGCCAAAATCGAGGAATATACTTGGAAGTAATACTCCATTAGAATGACATCAAATCCAGATTATAACATGTGTTTCCACTCACTGAGCTCTGAAAAGAAACAAAGGAAACTTTCCAATGATGACTAAAAAAATAAAAAATATAAACCTGCATAGTGAGCTACAGCTAGCACCAAGCAAAGTAAATGAATTACAAAGCTTGGAGAACAAATGTGTAGCCTGTCCACTACAAATGCAGGGACTGGAAGCTAAACTCAGCCTGCTGTAAGTCCTGGGCTCTCATTAAGGAGACTGAAGCTATCTTCAGGCACATGGTAGCTCATGTGCCTGCAAGAATAAATGCATAAATCCCTTTGGAAGATGTCATTAATTCAGGCTTTTTAAAAAGAGGACTGCAGATTGCATAAAATCAAGTGAAAGATCACAAATTTTAAAAATTACCAAGCTGGGTGTCAGTGGCTCACAGCTATAATCCTAGCTACTCAGGAGGCTGAGATCTGAGGATCGTGGTTCAAAGCCAGCCCGGGCAGGAAAGCCCGTGAGACTCTTTATCTCCAATAAACCACCAGAAAACTGGAAGTGGCGCTCTAGTGGTAGAGCACTAGCCTTGAGCTGAAGAGCTGAGGGACAGTGCCCAGGCCCAGAGTTCAGGCCCCACCACCGACCCCCCCCCAAAAAAATATTACCAAACATATGTCAAGTGCCAGTAGCTCATGCCTATAATCCTAGCTACTCAGCAGACTCAAATATTTGAAGATCACGTTCAAAGCCAGCCAAGACAGGAAAGTCCGTAAGACTTGTATCTCCAATAAATGATTAAAAAAAAAAAAAAAGCCAGGAGTTCAGCTGTAGCTCAAGTGGTAGAGTACTAGCCTTACACACAAAGGCTAGCTTAGGGACAGCATACAGGCCCTGAGAACAAGGCCCAGGACTGGACAATAAAACAAAAAGGTAAGGAGAAATTGTTGCTATGGTTACTTTTACTTTTGGATTTTCCCACTGTGGTCACTGTGGGTACTTGAGGTCGTTGATTATCACCTGTCAGGGTGTAATACACTCCCCGGTGCCCCTCATTCTCTTTCAACCTTATCTTTTCCCCTCCACTCTCACCTTATAAGCAGCCTCACAAATATAACTGTGCTACTATCTAGTACACTTAAAAGCACACATAGAGACATTAGAAGTGATCCTAGGCACGAAAGAGCAGAATCTTCCTTGCTTTGGGGGCCTAGAATGTTTGGATGATTCCCTTTGATCTTCCGCAAAGTGGCTGTGCTGCGTCCTTAGGGCTCCAGTCAGGATGCTTAACTTCGATGAGGTAAAACCATGACCTCTCTCGAAGGAGGACTGGGATGTTGATGGAGTCTGAACGGATTGTGAAAATGCCCTCTCTGAGGCTGGGCTTCCCGAGGAGCAGTGCACACACTGCTGCCCAGGGGCTGCTGATAACTCTGCACCATTCCTAGCAGCAGGAGTCTTGAGCTGAAAGTGTCTGTTTTCATTGCCTCCTTGAGACAGAAGAAAAATAAGTACTTCCTTTTTAAAACTCTGATACAGTGCAGGCTGAGAGGCTGTGTCAGGCTCCAGAACAATGTGTTTTGCAACATGTGTTGGATTGCTTCCTTGTGTTCTCTGAAACTGTGATTGATTTCCTTGACTGGAAATAGGAATGGAAGGAAAGGCTCCTATGTAGCTGCTTTTACTCTCTCCAGCTCCTAGTAAATACAACCAGTTGTGTACTGTCTCATGTGGGGGCTGCCGGCCTTCGACCGTTCCTCTGGCTTTTGTCTCGCCTGGCTTCTGTCATTGGATCATGTAATGACTTATTTGCGCCCACATAAAAAGATATATTGAAGTTCTAACCCACTGAACATATTGTGACATATTTGCAAATATAATTATTACAGAGGGAAAAAAGTTAAAATTAGGCCATTAGGCTGAGCCCTAATTCAATAGGACTAGTGTCTTTATACAAAGAGGGAATGGGGACAGAGAGAGGGACATACACTTGGGAGCATAATACGAAATCAGGGAGAAGGAAGACGTGTGAAGATGGAGGACTGGGGTGCTGTGTGTACAGCCAAGGAATGTCTGAGGCTCCCTCTTGGGAGACTGGAGACAGGCACCAGCAACCCCCCTGGTAACAGTCTCACTCAATACTTTGATTTTTGGACTTTGAGCTTCTAGTACCATGAGACAATAAAGGTCTATGAAGCCATAGGGTCTGTGGTATTTGTGATGGAAACTCTAACAAATGATCTCCTATTGGCAGATATTTAGACCTTCTGCACATCTTGGCTATGTTGTAAACAAGTGGGTAAGTTGGGACCTGACATGTGGTAATTCAGTCATCACAATGACAACAGTGATAATGATGATAAAGCGACTAATGAACACTTCCTGAGCACTTGCAAATACTACTGTGCTAAGGGATTTTGCATTAACTATCTCTTACTCAGGATTCCCTAGAGAAACAGAACCAATAGAATCAATCTTCTCTACATCTTCTACATTAGAATCCAAGGTGTCTGTATATAAATGCTTAGGTTTATCATGAGCTAAACACAATGTAGTCAGCATCTTAGATTGAATCTAAATGTGAGGTGAAAGATTGGAGTCCCTAGAAATAGAGCCTGAGACAAAGATTTGAGTACATACTGTTTATTTATATTCTCTAGAAAAGAAAATAAAAAATCTAATGAGAGGCAATGATGTGGGACCAGGAAGGTGAAAGAACTGAGCAAGGATGCTGGTTTAATTCAAGCTTAGCCTTGGTTTGTCCATAGCTGGTCAATCCTAAAGCAGTGCTGTTGGATGGAGCTTCCTACCATGGTAGAAATGTTCTATATAATTAATTCTGCTCACTAGAGCTGCTGCCAACTACCTATGGTCACTGAGCACTTGAACTATGGCTAGAGTGACTGAGGGACTGAAAGTTTTTGAAATGGTGTTTCCTGTGTTACCCAGGTTATTCTTGAACCTCTCAGCTCAAGAGATGCTCCTGCCTTAGACTCTAGACTATAGAAGTGCAAGACCTTGCTTGTCTAAAGCACTGGATTTTTAATTTCAGTATACTTACACTTATACTTATTTGTTGTTGTTGGTCATGGGGCTTGAACTTAGGGCCTGGGCACAGTCCTTCAGTTTTTTTGTTTGTTTGTTTGTTTTACACAAGGCTTGTGCTGTACCACTTTGAGCTACAGCTCTACTTCTGGTTTTCTGGTGGTTAACTGGAGAAAAGAGTCTCACACGGACTTTCCTGTGCTGACTGGCTTTAAACTGGGATCCTTAGATCTCAACCTCCTGAGTAGCTAGGATTATAGGCATGAGAGCCCCAGTGCCCAGCTTATAGTTAAATATAAGTGGCAACTTATGAATAATGACTACCATATGGGCAGTGTAATTCTGGTGTTTTTTTTTTTTTTTGGTCGGTTGTGGGGCTTGAACTCTGGGCTTGGGCACTGTCCCTGCGCTCTTCAGCTCAACGCGAGCACTCTACCACTTGAGCCACAGTGCCTGGGCAGTGTAATTCTGGACTATAACTTTCAAGACAGAATTGAGTCAAGGAGCCTGTATTTTTTGTGTTCTCTTTGGCTGTGGGCCGCTGTGAGGAGGGATGTGATTTCCCAGACAAGGAGAACAGAATCAGCCTTCACACACCTGGACTGGGGAATAGGGATGGTTTGCATCACAGAGCCCACATCTGGAATATCCTGATATCTACCAGCCCTACCTCATAGATACTGCAAGAACGAATGATACTCTAGAATGATAGGATGGCAACAGCTGGCTGTGCACTTCAAATGCCAGAAAAACCCTCCTAACCCTAGAGTTGTTCTCTCCTCCCCCATCTCATTCTCACAGCAATTTCTCCATGGATTTGCTGGTTCCAAGAGGAGAGTTGGGATGTTTTACATAAGCATGAACAGGGATGCAGAGGGAATTTTTCTAGTGGGCTTCTTATTATTAGGTTTCTGGCTGCAGAGAAGAAATCCATTTGAGTCTGTAATATGTATTCCCAACTTTGAGATGGTAAGCCCCATAGCTCTGAAAGAATTCAATAAACAAAAACACTTTTGCCCCATTTATGTTGAAGCATGATAGATTTGGAGCTATAAATGAGGAAACCTGAGTTCATGTTTTATTTATAGCTATTACACTTGATTTACAGGGTTGAGAAACACATTTGGCCTAATTTATGCAGAAATTAGCTTTGGTAAAGATTACTTTTGAATTTATCACCCCTTCCTAAAGTATATCATCTCTACTCACAATCTCAGCTTGCATGCAGAGACAATAGTGATTTAAAAAATAAAACAGAAAAGAAAATATTCCAATGGGAAATACTTAAAATGAGGATAACATGATGCTTTTTAAAATTAGTATAGCATTGGAGTTCACTAGTATAGCCAGATTTTAAAATTATCTATTAGTGCTTCTCATCGAGTTTGAACACTTGATAGAGAGCTCTATGTGAAAATATGCAAAACAAGAAAATTATACAAAAGGGGTCAGATACAGTGACTCACAACTATAATCCCAACATTCAGCAGGCTGAGACAGGAGAAGGAGGCCATTCTGGGATATACATTGAGACTTTGTCTCAAAAGACAACAGCAAGAAAAATCCCAAATAAACAAAAGCCAACACACAAATGAGAAAATCAAAGCCAAAAAAAAAATCCCAAGAAGAAACATGACCTTGGAATGTCAGATTATTTAGTCAGTGTTACATTATTGTTATGGTTTAGGTATGAGGTGTTTCCACTTAGAAAGGTTTATGTGTTGAAGGATTCATCCATAGCTTGTGGATATATATGTGATTGGACGATGAGGAAGATGACTTAATCAATGAATTATTCCACTGATTGATCCATAATGTGATGGAATTATTGAGAAATGATAGAAACTTTTGGAGGTGAGGCCTAGTGGAGAAACTAGATTGAGGAAATAGTTCTTGAGAACTATATCTTGTTGCAGGCCTCTTTCTGTCTCTCTCTGCACTTTAGCCGCGATAAAGCAAATAGCCTCTGTCACATGTTCCCACTGTCATGGTGTTTGAGCCTTGTGTCAGTCCCAAAGCCATCGAGTAGGCCAAACATGGCCAAACTAAATATTTCCTTCTTGTCAGTTTTTTTTCCTCAAGCATTTGTCACAGTGACATGAAACTAACACAGTTAGCCAAATCACACCTTAATAAAAAATAAAACGTGTGTGTGTGTGTGTGTGTGTGTGTGTGTGTGTGTTTATTGAGAAAGGAAAAGTGTAGGACAGAGAAACAGCTGTGTTTATAAAATAAATCCAAAGACTGTCCAGGCACCGGTGGCTCTGGATGGTCTACTCAGAAGATCTGAAGATCACAGTTGGAAGCCAGCCCAGGCAGGAAAATCTGTGAGACTTACTGCCAATTGACCACCAAAAAGCTGAAAGTAGAACTATGGCTCAAGTGGTAGAGTGGTAGAGTGTCAGACTTGAATGTAAAGTTCTTAGTTCAGTACAGGAGCCTGCGCACACCCCCCCCACACCTACACTCACACATACCCACACACACACTCTCACATATACACACATCCAAAGACTCGGCATGGTGGCTCACTCTTATAATCCTGGCTCCATAAAGAGGTTGTGATCAGAAGGACTCAGATTGGCTCAGGAGATTCCATCTCAACAGAAAAGGCTGGGTATGGTGGCACACACCTGTCATCCCACCTATGAAGGAAACATTAATAGGAAAAATTTAATCTAGCCTGACTTGTGCAAAAAGCAAGATTCTATCTCAAAAATAACCAGAGAAAACTGGGTGCTGATGGCTTATGCTTATAATCTTTTCTATCCAGGAGGCTGAGATGTAGAAGATTGACTGGTTTAAAGTCACACCAGTCAGAAAAACTATCTCCAAAATAATCAGCAAAAAGCCATGCTGAACTGGGTGCCTGTGAATCAAGTAACTGTTTACTCAGGAGATCTGAGGATCATGTTTTGAAGACAACGCTGGCAGAAAAGTTCATGAGACTCTTATCTTCAATTAGTCACGAAAAAAACTGGGAGTAAAACTGTGGCTGAAGTGGTAGAGCATTAGCCTTGCGCAAAACCCCCCCAGGGATAGACCCCAGGCCCTGAGTACAAGCCCCAGACCAACATGCACACACAAAAAGCCAGGCTGGAGGCATGACTCAAGTGATAGAGCACCTGCTTAGCAAGCTGCAAGTACAGTACAAAATAGCAGTACTAGTAAAATAATAATAAAAAATTGTATGATGAAATCAATGAGTTCTTCCACTGATAGATCCATAATTTGATGGAGTTACTGGGAGGTGATCGGAACTTTCAGAGGGACTAGTCGAGGAAGCATTTTTTTGGAGGAAGTATTAAAGAGCAAAAAGTTCTAAAGGCATGGCTGAAATGGTAGAGTGACTACCTGCCTAGCAAGCAAGGGACACTGAGTCCCACTCCTAGTAGCTTCGAAGCAAGAGCAACAACAAACACAAAAGGGAAGAAATATAGTTCTAAGCTTCTAAGAGGGAATAATAGATCTCATGCCTAATACAAGAAAGTGTATATTATCTTGCCAAGAGAGGCTAGTTTTGTGTAGCTTATAAATATTATTTTTTTAAATTAAATTTTTTTTGCCGGTCGTGGGGCTTGAACTCTGGGCATAGTTGCTGTCCCTGCACTCTTCAGCTCAAGGCGAACGCTCTACTGCTTAAGCCATAGTGCCACTTCCAGTTTTCTAGTGGTTTATTGGAGATCAGTCTCATGGACTTTTCTGACTGGGCTGGCTTTGAACCATGTTCCTCAGATCTCAACCTCCTGAGTAGCTAGGATTATAGGCGTGAGCTACCAGGTCCTGGCTTATTCTTTACTTTTTTTTCAAAAGAAAACTTTCTTCATTAAAAATAAAATAGCCTAGTAGATGATGTGTTTTTCCCTTTTTCTTTCTTTCTTTCTTTTTTTTGCCGGTTGTGGAGCTTGAACTCTAGGCCTGCCCTCAGCTCTTCAGCTCAAGGCTAGCGCTCTACCACTTGAGCCATAGCGCCACTTCCAGCTTTTTGTGCGTATGTGGTGTTGAGGAATGGAACCCAGGGCCTCATGCGTGCAAGGCAAGCGCTCTGCCCCTGAGCCACCCTCCTAGCCCCTCCCTTTTTGTTTCTTAACCCTCAGTTTTCCTTTGCCTCACACACAGTCCCTTTCACTCCTTGGAACCACCTATGTGGCCCTGGCTGACACTATGTGAGCTCTTGTCCTGGTTGTTCTGCCTGCCTCGGTAAGGCCTGGGTCATATGCCTATGGCAGATGACACTCTCGTTATACTAAGGGCTCCGTGGTTGTCTTTTCCTGGCACCTATCTCTGTGCTCACCCAGGAGTCAACTGTCAACCGGAATGTCGGGCTTCTCTGGTATGAGATATGTATGTCTTGGGAAGGAAGCTATTTGGGGAAAGGGCATGTGGGATTCAGATGGTTTTAGGACTGTAGTGTGTGTGTGTGTGTGTGTGTGTGTGTGTGTGTGTGTGTGTGTGTGTGTGTGTTAGCTCTGAGGCTTGAACTCAGGGTCTGGGTGTTATCACTTAGGTTTTCTTTCCTTCCTTCCTTCCTTCCTTCCTTCCTTCCTTTCCTTCTTTCTTTTTTTGCACAAGATTAGCACTTTATGTACCACTTGAGCCATAGTTCCATATCTGGCTTTTTGCTGGTTAATTGGAGATAAGAGACTCACAAACTTTCCTGCCCAGGCTGGCTTTGAACTATGATCCTCACATTTCAGATTCTTGAGAAACTAGGGTAACAGGCATGAGCCACCAGAGTTTGGCTTGTCAGTTTTTAAAGGAGAGAATTGCAGGGCCATTCTTCCTGGTAAGTGTTTTCCTGACAATATGCAAGACCTTTCAGGTTAAGTGGTTATTCTGTGGATTTTCTGGCCCAGTGAGAGGCTCTGGTTAGTTTCTAGGTCAGGTGCCCAAGAGTAGCATGATTTAGTTCTGAAAGGGAGAACAAATCCTGCTCTTCACCAGCATTCCTCAAAGAGCAATGTGGCCAGTTAGGCAAGTGTACAAACCTCCACTGGGAACTTTTTTTGTACATTTTTTAATTGTAAAAATACTGTACAGAGAGGTTACAGTTACACAAGCAAGGCAATGAGTACATTTCCTATGGGGTATTGTTGCCTCCTCTTTTGTTTTTCCCCTACCATCCCTTCCCTCCCACCTCCACAACTACTCTCCTCTTGCCCCCCCTCCCGCCACCGAAGTTGTAAAGTTCATTTTCAACATAGTGTCTTGTACATCTCATTGTTACAATGGGTTAACCTGTATCCCTATTTAAGCATTTTGTTTTTTCCCTTCCCCTCCCTAAATTAGAGAAGTGTATATACAAGATGCAGGTCCCCGACATCAAATATAGTGAAAACAGGGGTTATACCGTAGGGGAGGAACATACAAAGAAACAACAACAAAAACAAAAATCCACATGGTACATTATAAATACATTAGAAACAATAGCAAGCAAGAAAAAAAATATTTGTGTCTCTATCTTGTGGTTCATTTCGCTTAACAGCATCTTATTGGTCATAGCTTTTGACCTTTTCTGCTTGTCCTACACATGTACTAGTTATTGCAAATAAGAGAAACCATGGGACCTATGTTTCTTTGGGCCTGGCTTACTTCACTTAATATAATCTACTGGGAACTTTTCTGCCACCGAGAAGGGAATTACCGGCCCTTGAAAGCTGTTGCAGATAAATAAGAAGAGTATAAAGTGATTGGACATGGAGTTTTGAAGGATCCTGCTAAAAAAATGTGGCAAATGTAGTTTTTGAGGCACCATTTCTGGAGATTAAGAATTGAAATTGTGTTGCTTTATCTCATGCTGTCTTTTCATGGGCTTTTTCTCTGGTCTGGCTCTGCTTCTTTTTTCCTTCCTTTCTTCCTCAAGTGTATATATGAAGATTTGCAATGCTTCATGTTTGAAGCCTTGAGATGAACTGAGTGAATTCAATATGACCCACAGAGTCACTGGCTTCCCATGCACTTATCTTGCTGTGAAGAGAAAAGCATGTATGGGAAAAAAACCTATTGCTCCAGAAAGAACAAATCTGTCTCAAATATAACTGCTCATTTTAATGTGTCCTTGTGTCTTACCAGAGTATATGGCTGAAGGAGTTGGCCATACAGTGTGGGGGTCACAGCCACCAGGACATCCCAGCCACTGAGACAACTGCTCTGGCAATGCCAACTCCCTAGGTCTCCGTTCTAAGATTCTTTGAGCTGCCCACAAGGCTTGAGTTCCTAGAACCTTAGCAGCTTAAACAAACCCAGAAAGAACTCCACTCATCTTATTTTCTGTTGGGTACATGATGGAGCCATGTGGATCCTATTCCTGTATGTGAGACCAGAGGGAAGGGTAGATTTCCTTCCCAGCTCAAAGCCATTTGTATTGCCAGAGAAGAAGCAGGAAGGCTGCTGCCAGCCTCGATCTTTCTAGAGAAGTTCTGCTTTTGCGATTCTTATGGTCTATGGGAAGTCTCTTGTCAGTATTAGGGATCTTGTTCAAAAGGTGGCAAGAGTGGGATGGGGTTAGGGAAGAGGTTGGAAAAGAGAAAGAAAGTGAGGTAGGAAAATAGTCTCTGCTGCTTCTGGTCTCCTATTGCAGAATGGTTTCTATTGCAGAATAGGTTACTGAGAACTGCTGCCTGGAATCACAGTGGAGACTGTTTATTTCTGTGTAGCCCACCTTCAGTCCTAGGCTGGGATGAATTGGAGCAGGAAGGAGAATGGCAGGGTATGTGGTTAGGACCATGACCCAGGCTTCAAGCTCGTGGCAACAGCCTTGTACTGGTCGAGGTGCAGCCAGAGGATTTCAGATGGAAGCAGGTTTAAGAAGGGAAAGGTAGATTCAACCAAAGGAAGGACTAGGGCAAACTTCGGCTGTTCCACTGTTTTGCTTTGGTCAGCCTTGAATCCTGGGAAGGAACTCTTAAACAATGAATTAAACATCTGACCAAAGTGAAGGAACAAAAATGTTGATGCCTTAGGTCAATTCTTA
The DNA here is from genome assembly GCF_000151885.1 of Dipodomys ordii. Classification (NCBI taxonomy): domain Eukaryota; kingdom Metazoa; phylum Chordata; class Mammalia; order Rodentia; family Heteromyidae; genus Dipodomys; species Dipodomys ordii. The sequence continues at coordinate 7,439,948 of NW_012267279.1, read as the reverse complement.
GCAACATTTCAGGCAGTTTAAGCAAGTAAAGAGACCACCACTCAGGTCAACCTGCAAGGATTGTGACAATTACATCCAATTCTATCCCACTTCGCTTTCCCAGTTTGTTTTTTGTCACTCACTCAATAATACCATGATTTTGTCCTCTTCTCAAGACTCCATGTCTCTATGCCCTTGTGCTGAAGATATTCTCATGGTTAAGCAAAAGTCTCCCCCCCCCCATCTAGAAAATTCTACCCATTCTCATCTTCTGTGTCAATTGCCTTTGTAATGATTTTTCTTAGTCTCCAGATGAAATTAATCTTTGTCTTCTCTGAACGTTTTTTTTCCGGTCATGAGGCTTGAACTCTGGGCCTGGGTGCTGTCCCTCAGCTTTTCAGCTCAAGGCTAGTGCTCTACCACTTTACCCACAGCACCACTTCTGGTTTTCTGCTGGTTTACTGGAGATAAGAGTCTCATGGACTTTCCTGCCTAGGCTGGCTTTGAACTACAATCCTCAGATCTCAGCTTCCTTAGTAATTAGGTGCCACCGGCACCTGGCTTCTCTGAACTTTTTTTTAAATGGACTTTAAGAAAGAAACTGCTAAATATTTTTCCTATTCATTATAGGCAAAATGGTTTCCCCAGATTCTAGGATTTAAAAAATTAAGATCGCAGAGGAAGTTGAACAGCTGAATTATTTAATAGAACCTATAAGAGTCTTAACTTCTGAGATGGAAGAAAATATAGAGGATACTGATAAGTTTTGAGATAGAGTTCACTTTGAAGAGAGAAAATGAAGTTAGATGGTAACTAATGCAATGAAAACTTCGTGTTTACAGTTTGAGAAGGGGTTAATAGTTATAAGGCATCTCTGAATTGTGAGAGCTACTGCTGTAAATAGCCAAGCAGTCTATTGTGACAGCAGATATTAGGCAGGAATAAACCTTACAGAGGCCAGGGGTTTGACCTTAGCAAGTCTAGACACATTAATGTGATTGCCATTACTCTAATCAGATAATCAAGAAAACACTCTACAAAGCAAAGAATCTCATGGAGCTGTTATTTAAAAGATGATAAAAAGTTGCTTCCCATTTCTGTTGAGAACATCATGATGAGAAATGTGGGTAGTTGGGTAGATGAGAGATGTTTGCTGGGCCAGTGGCTCTCATCCAGGGATGGTTTGGCAATGTCCAGGCCACTATGGTAACCATAAACTCTGGATATACTCATGGCATCTAGTGGATAGATGTTAAACATCCTACAATCTACAGATCAGCCCCTACAACCATCACAAAGAACTATCTGGCCCCAAATGCCAGTAGAGCTGAGACCAAGAAAGTTTGGGTTAGATGCAAGGAAAATATTTCTGAATCAGGTATAAGTTAAATACAACACTCACTAATTAGTATAAATAATAGTGAAAACCTCAAAGTCGATGCAAAAACAATCCACAATGAAGGATTTATCAAACACTTTCAAGAGGTTGCAGCGGCCCAAGCCTATCCTCACTACTTGGAAGGAAGAGATCATAGTACTGTGGTTTGAGGCCAGCATGACACAAAAGTTTGAAAGGCTCCATCTCACTCAATGGCTGTGTGTACCAGGTGCCTCTTATCCCTACCGGCAATAGGAAGAACAGATGTATATGTCGGTCTAATCTAGATCAGAAATAAAGCAAAACCCTACCTTGAAAATAATCAACATACAAAAAATATTGGAGGCCTGGCTCAAATGGTAGAGGACTTGTCTTACAAACATGAGGCATAGTTCAGTCCCTAGTACTATAAAAGTTTCAATGAAGACATGATTCAACAAAAACAGGAACACAATAAGAGATGTCCAAATATTACTTACCTGGATTACTGAAGTTTTACATGCCACCTTCAAATTCTGTAGCCAAAACAGATGCCTAAGCCATCTTGTTCCAGTTCCATCCATTGAATTATCAAGGGTCTAGAACCATTTTAGTTGAAATATGATTTGACTTACTAGAGGGAGTCAAGTCTGCTGAGGATACATTAGAAAGTATAGCTCTAGAATTTTAGATTTTAGTGACTACATTAAAAGCAACCCTCTTGAAATCTGCACAGAAGTTCCCTGATATAGGGTTTTAATCACTGTGACTTACAGCTGGCCCTTTTATCCAAGATTATCTTCCTTATGAAAGGTATGAGTTACACCCCCAGGGAATGTGCAGCATTAACTCTGGTCTTTAGCAACACTCTTCTACTGCAACTTACCCTTCCAGAAAAAATAATCATGGTATGACTTTTCCATTTTATTGAGCAAGGAAACCACTATGCCCTCCCATCTTGTCTCTTTTCTAATTCCAAGTCCTTTTAAAACTGATTTAGCATTCTTTTCTGGGATCCAGCGATGCTGAGAATATTTTATGTTACTTTTCCCGTTTTCCCCCACAATGCTATACATAGAATTGGTGTGTGTGTGTGTGTGTGTGTCTGTGTGTGTGTGTAAATATTTTTTTCTAATGGTTTGGGGAAATACTATGTTCATATGAAATTACTAAGTTTTGGACATGTGTTATGGAGAACTTATAATGCTGGCTCTTTTAGAAATGCCAGGTTAAAATTTCAAGGATAGCCTGGGCAGGACAAGACAAAACAACAACAACTCAGTAGTATTACTAATCAAAAGAAATGTGATCGTGGATTCCTATCAGCATACGTACTCTGATTTTTAAAAATTCTGATTTAAGCCATCTAGATGGCCTTCCATTAGTTTCCCTGGCTTCTGCCCCCGGGTGGCTAGCCTGTTGTAGTACTTGCATTTAGCAAGTGTGCTTGTGTGTAAAGTAACTGGATATGGGACGCTCCACTTCCCATATCCTGTCATTTACTCTAACTGACATATGTACAATTTCTTTTGATCTATGCTATCTTGATCTCAGTGCAAATCTCAACTTCCTATCTGTTATGTTAAAAAATGCTTTAATCACAGAGGGGTGACATGGTGGGTTGAATTATTGGATTTAGTAATTTTTCTTCTACTCTGTTAAAAACAAAGTAACAACAAACTTGGACTTCTTCTGAGCCACTTAAGTCACTGATAGTTTGATGAGACATTTTGTGTATCTGTATTTGGAAAGGAAACAAAAAGCAAAGAAAAAGGAATTTAGGGGACTAAGTAGTAGATGGGTAGATTAAGAATAATTCTAATTTAATTTAAATTAATAAAGCTAGACATACCCAAACATTTTCTCTTTTCTTTCATCTTCTATTTTTTGGTATAGAGGTGAGTGAAAGTTCATATAAGCCTATTCATTGCTTAAACAAAAATTAGGACTTTCTGAGCTACCTGTACAAGGCCACCATTACTTTGTGGCCAAAAATCCAAGTCCACCAGAAGAGGGCAGTGTTGAACACTGAGAGGAAAGGGTTGTGACCTGGTAGAGAAGCCCTGCATCTTAAATATTATGCACTGGACAAAGGATATACCATAGACTTTGTTAACTATCTGTGCCTATGTTTTCCTTTTCACTTTTCTAATGGTGATGAAAATGCTCAAAAGTTTAAAAGTTCTCTTGAAACATATTTTATATGTGAATATTAGGCTGTGGGTTACCTCCACTCCCTCCTTTTCCTTCCTCCTCCCCTTCCCCGACTCCCACCCAAGAAAACAAACTATATCCCCTAGAGAACTTCAATCAGGTCTTCAGAAAGATGCAATGGAGAAATTGAGATAAACGTTGTGGATCCCCTAAACACATGCTATATACCTCTTTTGTAAAATCTTATAGTATGTATGATTGAAAGTTTTGTGAAGAAGTAGTTATGTATCTATGACAGATGACAGGATCACAGGATCACCTACTCTGAGAGGACACGGTATCCCGGGGGTACTTGGATTGGTCCTCCTGGATGTAGACACAACCTGTGTAGTTAGTTATTCAACTACTCTGGGTTTCACACAAATGCCATTTCCTTTGGTAAGGAGAGAAGAATCTTCACCAGGGGACCTCATGTCTCAGCATCCACAAGTGGTAAATTTATTAGGGTGATGGACTTAGAACTGAGAATCCTGCATGCCATTAAGGGACTAAAACACCTCTGAATTCTTACAGATGTTGTTTTTGATTTTTGAGACAGGACCTTAGTATGGAACCCAGCCTGGACCCAAATGTGTAGTCTTCCTGCCTAAGCCTCTCACAAATCAGTTTTTGAATTTTTATTTGAAAATGCTAAAACCAGAAGGGGTTATGATTACATAAGTCAGGACAAGAGTACATTTCCTTTTGGACAATGTCACCCCTTCCCTGACTCTCTCATGGTTTTCCCTCCCATCCCACCCACAAGTTGTATAGTTCATGTTCCACACAGTGTCCAGTGAGTATCATTGCTGCATTTATTTACCCTTTGTCCCTCCATTTCTGTGCCTCCCCTTATCCTCCCAAAGACATATAGGCAAACAAGACAAAAGCAAAAGAAAACAAAAAACCTCTTGTTTCCATTTCCTGGAGTTCACAAATAATTTTTTCCTAGCACTAGGGATTGAACACAGGACCTCATGCATCCTTGGCAAGCACTGTACCTGAGCCACACCTCCATCACTGAATCATTTATTTTTTTATTATTATTTTTATTTTTTTGTGAACACACTGTACAGAGGGGTTACAATTACATGGGCAGGATAATGTGTACATTTCTTATCAAGCATTGCAGCCTCCTCTTTTGTTTACCCTTCATATCCCTTCCCAGCCTCCCCCCCCCCCCTCGCCGGCCCCCCCCCCCGCACCAACCTTGTAAAGCTCATTTTTGACAATAACATGCTTTTTCTTCATGCATTTTGAATCATTTATTTTTAATGAGCACACTCTCTGCTTGGAGTAACTGTGTGGCACAGAACAAAAATGTAAAAGTTCTGTATCATGTCATCATTCTTACATGATGGAATATTAAAAGGTTATTTAATTTTTATTTTTTTGTACCAAGACCTGAACTCAGAGCCTCTTGAGGGGTTCTACCATTTGAGCTATGCCTCTAGTCTTGCTTTTATTATTTTATTTCAAATAAGGTCTCATGTTTTTGCCTTGTAGGCCTTTAATCACGATTCTCCTACTTCCATCTCCCTATTAGCTGGGATTACAGTATGATCTAGATTATTTTTTGTTTGTTTGTTTTCTTTTGCTATTCAAGAGGCTGATATCTGAGGATTTTAGTTTGAAGCCAGCCAAGGCAAGAAAGTGGATGCTACTTTTACCTCCAATTAGTCCTCAAAAGACAGGTCTGCCCTGTCAGTTAAATGAGTACAGAGCCTTCAAAGGGCAGTGGTGTGTACCTTTAAAACAATCCCTGCTTGGAGGTATTGGGGTCAAGCCCACATACTATAGCCAAAGGTTTCCATATATTCTCACCATATATATGCTCACCATATATTGGTGAGCAACAGGAATGAGGGAACAAGTTTGGAAAAAGATTTTCCAATTCCTTTGGCCTCACCAAGCCTGCTCTGGGGAAAATCCCCAAACAAAACAAATCATTAAACACTCATGACTAGAACAAGAAGAAACTCTCCTTTTGAGGCCTGTTTTATGGATCCATTAACACCTAGAGAGGCAAGTACTTCCTGTCACCCTCCCAGCTCATTGTCTGGGCAAGCTAGAAGCATGTCATAATGACCTCAGAAAATACACCCAATTAGTGTCTTATTCCTTAATTAACAGCTTGTAAAGTTAACAATACGATAATGATTCAATCAATCTAGAAAGGAATTGGTTCTTTTGTGAGTAGGCAGTGGAGCTTCTTCTAGAGGATTGAGAAATAATTTAGCTAGAAACTCTTCTGGGCAGCATCTTTAATCTTCTGAAAGGAGAAAACTTGGGCTTCTAATCTCTGCAACTAAGAGGGGAATGTTCTGTTGTTTAAAGCCTTCCAATCTAGGGTATTCTGTTATAGCACTCTGAGCAGACTAATGCAATAATATTTAGATGGTCTACTTATAGGGGTTTGGCTTACAGCTTTTTGACTTTATATTAGTTTTCTCTGGACATAACCCCCTAAGTCAAGTAGCATCCATACATTCACTTCTCAGGAGCCTGACGTGTTCAGCTAAGTAGGTCACCTGCTGATGGTGACTTGGACCTTGAGAGCTTGTTTGGAGGTTCTAGCAGGGAAGTGCAGCTACTCAGATACCCTTGACGGAAGACCAGTCCTCCTCTATCAGGGATGGTCATCCTCTTTGACCCATTGTGCAGCTTCAGGAGGGACACACATGGAGCAGTGAGGGAAGAAGGAGACACCCTCCCAGCCAGCCAGATCAGCCAAATCAACCCTGGTGATCAATGGGGTGACAGATGTCGCAGCCAGATCGCCTTCACATCCCTGATGGTGACTTGAATCACTCACAGATCTAGATGGGGGAACATGGCTCCTTTCAGTATTCCTCTCATCCGCAGTCTGGGACAATAGGCTAGCCCTGCCTATCTTTCTCATGGAGAAGGCAGTGCACCACACAGCAAATCCAGATTTTTAAAGCTTCTTATATCATATCCACTGTTAGCCATTGGCCATGGCAATTTAAATAACCAAAGTTATGAATCATGCGGTAAAGGCAGTAAGAAGCCAGTTGCCAGTAGGAAGCTGAGATCTGAGGATCAAGGTTCAAAACAAGCCTGGGCAAGAAAGTTTGTGAGACTCTTTTCTTCAATTAACCAGCAAAAAGCTGTGGCTCAAATGGTAGAGATCTAGCCTTGAGCAAAAAAAGCTCAGGGACAGAATTCAGACCCCAGGACAGGTACACACCACACACACAGACACACACAGACACACACACACAAACACACACATACACACACACACACACACACACACACACACACACAAGGCAGTTAGAGAGAAATGAAAACTTTTGCTGAACTACCTATTTGTTTGAAATATTTAGTTTCTTATATTACGAATAGTGATGAAAATTCATTAGGACTTAGCCTAATAAGGAATATGTAAGAAAATATTTTCAAATCCTCAAATTCACAAAATCACCTATTTACAGAATAAAATTTAGGGAAATATTACTGAGACAAGCAATCCGAAATTCTAGCCTTTTAATTGTCTTATAAACATAAGCAGTATAAAAGCAATACTGGTGGGAGTTGAGAAAAGGTTAATCTGTGGTGTGAAAATCTGCACAAGAAACATACAACTTTCTCGAAAGAATTAAAGACTAACTCTGAACATGATCATTTGGTTGTAAAATCACCATAAGCAGTAAACAATTTTTGTACTGTCTAGAATTATCAGAAGATTTTTTTCCTGGTATATGTAAACTGTGTCTTTGATCTAAATCAACCTGGAATTATAAATTACATTGTTAAATTTATCCAGAAATTCTGCCTGCTTGCTAAGACTTACAACTTAATTAAATATCCCATTTGATTTCTCCACTTTCACTGCTACTAGATTTCTTTTGGGACTCGGTTCATTCATAAAACCCTTAAGTTTATATGTTCTCAGGTTATAAAACACCTGTGCTGTTTAGAGAACAGAAACCTAGTATGAAAGAATGCTAGTTAGTCAGCCAGGCACACTTACCACTTAAGTGGTTTTGAAAATTAGTTTAGCTATTGTATATTAGCAACATTACATATCAATATAGCACAGGACATTTATTTGAAATAATTAATAACTCAAAATTATATTCCACTATATCAAGAACTTCCTGAATATTTCCAACCTGGTGAGGTTAGAATAAAAACGTCATCTGTGGGCTCCTAGCAACATGCAATAGCTAAGGATCAGCTAATTGTGTCAAAACACCTGACATTCTTACTGTACTTACAGTTTTCAGAAGCCTCCCACATTCCTTTTCTCATTTTTCTTTAAAATAATTCTCCTGAAAAGAAACAAAAGTTTCTCATTTTCCTCATAATTAGTAGGTCCGGACTCTTGATTATTTTTACAGATTTAGGATAACTGTACTTAATCACCCACTCACAGACTGCTCAGTTGAAGAGATATAATCTCTCATTCTCTGAATCTAAATTCTTTCTATTTTTGTGCTCTAGAGCTTCTGTCCAGAAAACTCAAGATAATCTTGATGTGAGAATAGCAGACTTGGAATCATAGTACAGAACTTCATGCAATTCATAGGAAGTGGTCATTCTCAGTAATAAATGATGGGTAATTGTATTATGTCTATAAACACTGATTTTTGATGCATACAATTACTCTTTGAAATAACTGATTTTAGGTAGATTTTCAAATGCTGTCTTTATTCAATATTTGATGTTAGTCATTTGGGACAATAAAGTACACTTCAATAAAGGTGAGGGAAGAAATGTAACTGTAGAGTTTTTAGAATGATTTCTGAGCTGGAAATCTATCTTAAAGAGTTCTATGCCACAAAAAAGTACAAAAACGAACAGGCTATTTATGGGAATAATTTATACAAGCAACAGAAATGGCAACTGTATCCATTGTTTCTCCTAACCTTTAGGGTTTAAAATAGACAAATCTTCCCATTAAGCATTCTTCCATAGGATGTTATGGAATATTAGTTATCTCCTTTGAACTTGTTTGCTGCTAAACTATCATTTTTTGGAACTCTGGAGAAAACAAATGAGGTGGAGTGGACAGCTGATTATTTTCTGAACAAGCAAGTCATGACCCTCATGAAATTTCTATCCCTCAATTCCTGCCTTCCTGAGAGAAGCTGGTTCTACTGTGTCCCTCTCTTTCAAGGCTGGAAGTTAGGCAAGGACTAAACAGCTTTCACTTGTTTATTTACTCTTAATGTCCAATCAGAGAATCCAGGGTAGAGATGATTCAGCCACTTTAGTCTCAGCAATTAAGAAATAAAATTAATTAATGAGAACAAGCTTCCAACCGGGTCACATAGACCAGTTTAGACTTATCTTTGAATTCATGTTATATTTAGATAAAAGTTGTCATTAGTTTTTTTTTTTTCCTGCTGGTCATGGGGCTTGAACTCAGGGCCTGGGCACTGCTCCTGAGCTCCCTTTGCTCAAGACTAGTGCTCTACCATTTTGAGCCACAGCACTACTTCTGGTTTTCTGGTTGTTAATTGGAGAGTCTCATGGACTTTTCTGCCTCGGCTGGCTTTGAACTGCAATCCTCAGATCTCAGTCTTCTGAGAAAGTAGAAATACAGGTACCAGTGCTTGGCTGCTTAGGATTCTTAATGTTAGTGTGGTTTTCTTTTTTTTAATCAAAACTGCAGGAGGATATTAGTGGCGGCAGTGGGAAAGTCATATTTTGAATACATAGATTCTAACTACAGTAAAAGTTTCATCCCAAGGCAGGCGCTTGTGGCTCACACCTGTAATTTTAGCTACTCAGGAGATCTGAGGATCACGGTTCAAAGCCAGACTTGGGAGTAAAGTCTGTGAGACTTTTATCTCCAATAAACCACCAGAAAACTGGAAGTGGTGCTGTGGCTCAAGTGAGCTGAAGAGCTGAGGGACAGTACCCAGGCCCAGAGTTGAAGCCCCATGAAAAAAAAAAAAGTTTTGCCCCAAGTCTTCAAGGCCATAAACAAGACCAGAGTCAGGAATGAAAGCTAGCTAGGTAATCAATCGCATGTCATCAAAAGCCTTTCACTCCTGTGATCTCCCAATTCCTCATGCTTTCTTTTTGGTATTTCAAGTTTATAGACAAATAGAATACTACAATAGTTTCTCTCATACAAGATTCTCAGATTATGACCCAAACAACAGGATGTATTTCATATCTCCACATATTATTATAATTACTTGGGAATAATTGTAGATTACTTTCAAAAAATATTCATGTGATACATATAATCTATGTTCAACGTACACCAGTTACTCCAACAATATTTATAGATTTTTACTAATTTGGGATTCCATCCAAATCACACACTGCCTTTAGCTGTCATGTAAGCCAGGCATGGTGCTATGGACCTGCTATAGCTAGCTAGATGGAAGGCAAAGAGGATCATGGACCAAGTCTGGGAAAAACCCAAGAGCCCACAGGAAAAGTAACTAAGGCAAAAAGCATTGAGGTAGCAAGTGTGAGACCCTGATTTTGAATTCTAGTACCATCAAAAATATATCTTTTATGATCCTCTGCTATTTCCTGTGGATCCAATTCAGGTGAGACATATTTTAGCAAGAATAATTTGTATGTGACGTGGTTTTAAAGAAATTTTGAAGTGTTTTGGTAGGGATTCAGTAAATGAATTGCTACTTCATGCATAACTTTTATGTTATGGCAATAAAAAGTTACAAAGGTTAAACAATGAGATTTACACAACATGTCCAATTTTTATTTTTTGGTCAGTTGTGGGGCTTTGAACTCAGGATCTGGGTGCTGTCCCTGAGCCTTTTTGTGCTCAAGGCTAGCCTGCTACAATTTGAGCCACAGCACCGCTTTTTCTGAGTGGTTTATTGGAGACAAGAGTCTCATGGGACTTTCCTGCTCAGGTTGGCTTCCAACGGCCACCCTCAGATCACAGCCTCCTGAATAGCTAGGATTACAGATCTAAGCCACTGGCACTTAGGTGATTGTGTTAAGTGAAATGCAATTTTACTTACATTGAAACTGCAATTTAAAAATAGAAAGTAGGGCTGGGAAGGTGGCTCAGTGGTAGAGCGCTTGCCTCTTACGCATGAGGCCCTGGGTTCGATTCCTCAGCACCACATAAGCAGAAAAAGCCGGAAGTGGCACTGTGGCTCAAGTGGTAGAGAGCTGAGGGACAGCACCCAGGCCCCGAGTTCAAGCCCCACTATCGAAAGAACAAATAAAAAACAAAAAGAAACGCGCAATATGTGTTTGGGATGGATGTGAAAGATCCACCTAGAGGGTTCCCAAGCTCCCTGCACTTCGCAGGGCAGAGCGAAGCCAGCACACGCCTTTCCCCGGAGACTGAACCGCGGCGGAGGGGCGGGGCTAGAGGCAGGAGGTTATCAGCGAGCGACGGGCGCGCCGAGACCAAGACGGCGTGCGTCTTCGACGACGGTGTGCTCGCGTCATCAGCGCGCGTCCGCCCGCTTCCGGAAGGCAGGGATCCGAGGCTCCGAGGTAGCGTTCAAAGCTGGATTGCTCGCGTTCCCACCCCAGTCGGTGCTTTCCGTTCCTGAGGTTTCCCTGCAGTCTCAGTGCAGACTAGGAGGAGGCGTGTGGGACGCTGCGTCACGGCTGTGTCGGGGGCGGCCGGCGGCCTGCGTTCCTGGCGCGGCCTGGCCCGCACCTCCCTGTGCTGGGCCGCGCCGTCGTTCTTCTTTGCTCCCTAGCTTGTTTAGACAGAAGGCCCGCGCGGAGTGTGCGGGGGAGCTGATGGTTCGAGGTAGTGGGTTCATCGGAACGTTCAGTTGGAATCCGCAGTTTTTCTTTAAGGTCCTGGAATGTTTAGTGTGACTCGGTTTTTTACCAGAAAACAGCCTTCCTGTTTTCATTTTTCACCACCACCCTAGATGCTTTTTTTTTTTTTTTTTACTTTGGAGAGGAGATAAATGTAATTAAGTTCCTCGTACTGTGGTAGGTGATTTTGCTTTGGTTGCTCTGTCTCCTAAATCTCCTTAATCACATTTGGCATTTATCTTCCTGGTGGTGATGGGGAACCATTGCAGGATTTTAAGCACAGGAGTATTACGTCTAAGCTATTTATACAGCACGATTATATTTTGTAATGTCCTACGGTTAAGAGTGGTGAAACATTGGGGAAAAGGAGACTTTCAAAGGCTTTTGAAAATACAGTCCATTATAATGGAGCTAAGATTGGGTGAGGAGATTAGGGAGGCCCAGTTGCCAGGACTGATTGGATTTGGGACCCTTGGGAGGAATTAGGAGTGATATTAAATTTCTGAGCAGACTGACAGCATGTAGTAGAGGATGGGGGGGTAGCCGATGACTTCAGTTCCCTGTGGGATGCTTTACACTCTTCCTTTTCTAGTTTAGGAAATTGGACCTCTACAGTCAGTGAGAAGAGGGACAGGGCAGTGACAATTTCTTGTAGAAACACTTGCTATGTCCCTACTCCTTGTACCTTAGACTCAGCCAGACCTTACTGAGGGATGAAGAGATGCAAGTTTTGTGTGTGAGTGTGTGTGCGCATGCTCTGCCTCTCTATCCATTTCTGCAGTTGATGCATAAAGAAGAGGAGGTGGAGGATGAGGAGGACTTTTAGAACCTGGGAGGAGAATAAAGAGAAGAGTTGGAACAGTCTTCTCTTTCTTGTCTTTGAAAAGTACAGCTTTAGGCAAGGTTGCACATGCACGTGTGAGTGTGTGTGTGTATACGTGTATATACGCGCGTGTGCGCAGTTGTGGGGCATGAACTCACGGTTTGGACGCCGTCCTTGAGCTTGTTTTGCTCAAATCTAGGCCCTGATACTTGAGCCACAGCCTCACTTCCGGCTTTTTTGATAGTTTATTGGAGTTTTTATTAATAGGCGAGTTAGATGTGTGAGTGGTACATATTACTTACTGAAGTATTTGCTGTTGCTGCTGATTCCATAGTGTCATTGCTTGGTCCTAAGGGCATAGGAACAAAGGGATGGAAGAACTTTCTGCACTTTTGTTTTAGAAGAGACAAATATTCAGGGACTGCCTATATAAAATGTTAGTGGAAGTAATTTGGATTGAGAGGAGTCTTTGATAATGGAAAAGTCTTTATCTTTGAGTCTGTCTTGCCTTTATTATTATTATTTTTAATCTAGGAGCAAAGCAAGTGATTTAGTTAAAGTTCAAGAAGCGCAAATATTCATCCTGCCTTGCTGTCAGTATTTGCCCTGTTCCATTTTTTTAATACATATTTTTTATTGTAAAAATACTGTACAGAGGGTTACAGTTACACGAGTAAGGAAATGAGTACATTTCTTATCGAGCATTGTTACCTCCTCCTTTGTTTTTCCCCTGCCATCCCTTCCCTCCCCACCTCCCCAACCCCCCTCCTCACTGAAGTTGTAAAGTTCGTTTTCAACATAGTATCTTGTACATCTCATTGTTACAGTGTGTCAACCTGTATCCTATTTTAAGCATTTTGTTTTTTCCCTTTCCCTCCCCAAATTAGAAAAATGTATATACAAGATACATGTCCTATTCCATTTTAACAATAAATGGATATTAGAATGTGGGATGGGGAATAGTTGCAAAAAAAATTCCTATCTTGCTCTGGAGAGGGAAATACTTTTTTTTTGTTGTTGCTCTTACTTTTGTCTTTTTTTTTCTGGTCCTGGGCTTGAACTCTGGGTCTAGGCACTTTTCCTGAGCTTCTTTTTACTCAAAGCTAGTGCTTTACCACTTGAGCCACAGTACCACTCCTCGCTTTTTCTGAGTAGTTTATTGGAAGTAAGAATCTTGTGGACTTTCCTACCTGAGCTTGCTTTGAACTGCCATCCTGAAATCTCCACCTCCTAAGTAGCTAGGATTACAGGTGTGAGCCACTGACACCCAGCTGAAAATTCTTTTTTAATAAGGAAATTGGATGAAAATATTCACATTTAAATAAAAACCTTTTTTGAAAAAAATACTTTCAGTATGAAAAAATTCATTCAGTTGAATGTCATACACTTTATGAAAATATGCATCTATTTGAACTTAATTGTTAATTTTTTATTACAAATTTAATACATGCTTTTGAAATAAAATTTAAATGACAAATAGAGTATGTTTTGTTTCCTAATCCTTGCCTTTTCCTAGCAGAGAAACAAAACAGTCATTTCATTTTCATGGGCATCCAATGAGCAGCAGGCATAAAATCATGCAGTTCAATTGTGGAATTCCAATACTTTAAATCATGCATACATACGTACAAACAATATGTTTAAAAAATAAATGTAACCTTATTTCAAATCGTCAATGCTTCCTCCAGAATAAATTTAGCAATTTAGTTCTTACAACCTCGACACAGTTTCTGTAAAAGCATAAACAATTTGAGAATTTTTTAACTGCCTCCTTCCAGATACTTTTCTACATATATGCATACAATAGTTCCAAAGATGTGGGTATTGTAGCACATTTAGCACTTTCCTATGCATGAATATTTAGATTGTTTCTAAGCATTAAAAAATATTTATTGACTGCCAATGTTTGTGAACCAAAACCCCACAAATTCCTGCTTTTATATAGTTAACTTTCTTAGGTAATAGGCGAACAAAAATAACACGCAATTTTATCAGATGCTATTGAGTGGTGGTAAAGGTGGGGACAGGGAGAGGAAAAATGTGCATTTTAAAATAGGGTAGGCAGGCAATGTTCTCTAGGAGGTGACAACTGAGCTGAGATCTGGCGAAAGGGATGTAATGAGCTCCTTAATCTCATTGGTTAGGAAAGAAGAAACGAAGAGAACATTCTAGGGAAAGGAGGAGAAACACGAAGGCCCTAAGGTAGGCACAGTTCCTGAGGAAAGAGCAGCCAGGCTGCGGTGGCTGGAGTGAGATAACCAAGAGGAAAGCTGGGGCGGGGGTGGGGGTGGGGGGGCTGTAGATGAACTTACGGGAGTGACGTGAAGTTAGGGAATATTGCGTTGGGCTGTTTCAGGCCACTGTGAGGATCTTGTGTTTTACTCTAAGGGTGGTGGCAAGCCCTTGAAAGTTTCCCAACAGAGATATTGCTTGATCTGATTCGCATCTTTGAATGGTCATTCTGCTTGTTTGATGAGAGACTATCAGATTGGAGGTTGAGCAAGATGTGATGGTGTTTTGGAGCTGTATGGTAGCAGAAAAGGTAGTAGGAAAGGGTTAATATATAAAGATAAAACAGCCAAGGAGTGCAGTGAAATTGCATCTAAACAGTTAGAAAATTGGGCCTGACTAATTGGAAATCAGCCATGAAATGAAATGGAGAAGTCTACAGTATGGAAAATTAGGAATTTGGCTTTGGGCAGCTTATTTATTTAGTTAGTTGGTTGTGGGGGTCTGAACTCTGGGCCCTCAGCTCTTCAGCTCAAGGCTAGCACTCTATCACTTGAGGCACCGTGCCACTTCTGGCTTTTTCTATTTATGTGGTGCTGAGGAATCGAACCCAGGGCTTCATGCATGCAAGGCTAGCACTCTACCACTGAGCTACTTTCCCAGCCCTGGGCAGGTTATATTTGAGATTTTATTAGATATTCAGACAGATATGGAGGAAGCAGTTGGAAATGTAAATGTAGAGTTCAATGAGGTCAGGGATAGAGAAGTAAACCTGGAAGTCATCAGGTTGTAATGTACATTAAAGCCATGGATTTATCTAGGTATAACATAAAGGAGAAAAGGTAGCTGTGGGCAGCTAACTTTTAGACCCTTTAAAGTTAAGAGGCTGAGCATAGGAGAAGGATAAGAAAAAGACCAGTGAGACAGAAGAGTAACTAAGAAAATGTGATGTCCTACGCATCAAAGGAAGGAGTCAATGCTGTAGAGAACTGAGATTTGGTCATTGAATTTAACAGTGTGGCAGTTCTGAATGAAAAAGATGGGACCTGTTTGTAGATATGAGGGGAATTAGAGACTGTTAGTATTCCCCCCTCCCTCCAGGAGCTTTACTGAAAGGATAGGAAATGGGGCTTTAGGCTGGAGAGTATGTTAGTCAGTTTTCACTTGCTGTGACACATCCCTAATATAGTCATTTTAGGAAGAGGGCAAATTTATTTTGACTCACACTTTAATTCCATGGTTGATTGGCCTGGTTACTTTTGGGTCGGTAGTAAGGCAGAACTTCATGGTGGAAAGTGTGTGGTGGAGCACAGCTGCCTATCTCATGGCGGCTGAGAAACCAGCCAACAGAAGAGGAGCTGAAGTTCCTTTCAAGGGCATGTTCCTACTGAGCTAACTTCCTCCCACTGGCTTTCTTTCTTAAAGGTTGTACTGCCTTGGGGCCTTTGAGGGGGATTTATGATCCAGGTGGTTTGGATCTTAAGTCCGTGGTTGCTCATGCTTATAGTGGTAGCTATTAAGGAGGCAGAGATTGGGAGGATCATCATGGTTTGAAGCTAGCCTCCACAAAAGGTTCTCCAGGACTCCATCTCAAAAAAAGCTGATCATGTTAATGTGCACCAGCTACACAGGGAGAACTAAATTAGGAGGATCACAGTGCACTAGGCAAGAAAAAGCAAGATCCTACATGAAAAATAAAGCCAAAAGGTCTGGAGATTTAAAAAAAAAAAGCCAAAAAGCAGGATAGAGTGTCTACTTACTAAGCAAAAAGTCTTAAGTTCAAACCTTAGTACTGCCAATAACCCAAACAAAGACCCAAAAACCATCACAGAATGAGGCAAAGCCCTTTCTTTCTTTTATCTCTTAGATGAAGAATTAAAATTTTTTTAGCTTTGGATAATGAGCTAGTAAGAGGAAAAATGAATTGAGAATGTGTGGGGGGGGATTCAGAGAACAATTTGAGCAGTCCATTTTAATGCATTTATATTCATATGTACAAAGTTTTTGTTTTTGTTTTTGGTTGGTCGTGGGACTGACTTATGGGCCTGGGCACTGTCCCTCAGCTCTTCAGCTCAAGGCTAGTGCTCTACCACTTGAGACATAGTGCCACTTCTGACCTTTTCTGTTTATGTGGTGCTGAGGAATCAAACCCAGGGTCTCACTCATGCATGTGTGGCAAGCACTCTACTACTGAGCCACCTTCCCAGCCCTGAACAAAAGATTTTTGTAGACTAGGCTCCTCAAAATAATTTCCTGAGTCAAAGGTATGTACATGAAAAACTGTATGCAAATATATATATATATATTTTCTATCAGTTGAGGGGCTTGAACTCTGGGTGTGGGTGCTGTGCTGAGCTCTTCAGCTTAAGTCTAGCACTTCTTGAACCATAGCACCACTTGTGGCTTTTTCTGCTTATGTGGTACTGAGGATTAGAAGCCCAGGCTTCATATATGCTAGGCAAGCACTCTACCACTGAGCCACATCCCCAGCCCACCAATTTATAGTCTACCTGTAGTGTATAGTCTTGATAACATTGAACATTCCTAATGTTTAAAATCATTGCAGCTGGGAATGTGGCTTGCATGAGGCCCTGGGTTTGGTACTTGGTACCACATAAACAAAAAAATAAAATAATTAAAAAATAAAATTAGGGGCTGGGAATGTGGCTTAGTTGTAGAGTGCTTGCCTAGCTTGCATGAAGCCCTGGATTCGATTCCTCAGTACTACATAAACAAAAAAGCCAGAAGTAGCACTGTGGCTTAAGCAGTAGAGTGCTAGCCTTGAACAAAAAGAAGCTCAGGGACAATGCCCAGGCCCTGAGTTCAAGCCCCAGGACTGGCAAAATAAAATAAAATAAAATTATTGCTAACCTAGTAGGTGATGTTATTGTTATTTTAACTTGTTTTACTGCTTTATTTTCTCTCCTATCCTCACCACTTTTTCTCTCTAGATTGGTCTCTCTCTTTCCCTCCCTCCCCCTCCACATCTTCCCCTTCCTTTCCCCCTCTTTCTCTCCCTCTCCCTCTCCCTGTCCCTCCCCCCCCCCTTGCTCTGTGTGTGTGTGTTTGGCTAGCACTGGGATTGGGATTGGAACTCAGAGCCTTGTGCTTGCTTGACTGGTGTTCTACCCCTTTGGAGTTTAGTCTTATGGACTTTTCTGCCTGGACCTTGAACTGCAGTCATCTGTATTTCAACCTTGTGAACAGCAATGATTACAGACATCTGTCACTGGCACTAACATTTTTAAACAAATAAATGTCAGGAAGTATGTATGTATGTATTTTCTTATTTATTTTTGCAGTACTTAGGATTGAATCTAGGGCCTTGTGTTTGCTAGGCAAGTGCTGTACCACTTGAATTATGTGTCAATTTCTTTTGTTTTTGTGATAGCATCTTGCTTTGTCTGGGCTACCCTTGAACTTGTGGTTATTCTCTCTCTTCCACCTTCCAACTAGTTGGGATTACAGACATGTATTGTTATGTCTGACCATAACTGATAGTTTCTTAGAGGTCTAGAAGAAATTCCTTTACACTATTATAGGAGCCCTGGAGCCTTTTGGAGTGTAGGTCTTTTAGTCTTTTGTCTGCTTTGTATTTGTTTTCTTATGATTAATGGTCTAGATACATTTGTGTGTGTGTGTATGTGTATGTGTATGCTCTTTTTTTTTTTTTTAATCAGTTTAGTCTTACCTGCTCTTACAGAATTTCTTGGGCTGGGAAGGTGGCTTAGTGGTAGAGTGCTTGTCTAGCATGCCTGAAGCCCTGGGTTTGATTCTTCAGTAACATATAAACAGAAAAAGCTGGAAGTGGCACTGTGACTCAAGTGGTAGTGGTACTAGCCTTGAGCAAAAGAAGCTCAGGGACAGTGCCCAGGCCCTGAGTTCAAGCCCCAGGACTGGCAAGCAAACAAAAAAACAAAAAACCCAAACAACAAAAAAACAAAAGGAAAAAGAATTTCTCAGATCTGCTAATGGGAATGTGTCCTTGGTTTCCAACATTTTTTCCCCCTGTCATTTTGGAGTGATTAGGTGACGTATAAGAAGCAAATACATATTTTCAATAGTCACAGTTCTTTTCTTGTGTGGTTTTCTGTCCTGTTTTTAATTACTGGTTGAACAGTAGGTAGATAGTAGTTTTACATCTCAGGTCATGATAGTCAGATGGACTTAACGTTTTTTTTTCTTAAATGATCCCAGATGTCTCAGTGGAATACACTGGGTGATATTTCATGACTAAATATTCAAAGTATTTCTAAACCCTAAAAGACATAACATAGCATTTAGAACTATAAGGGACTTTACAGATCATTAGTCCATGTATCTGATTATATGGATTAAGAATTTGAAGCCCAAAGAGATTCACTGACAGTGATTAGGCAAAATAGGAAGCCTAAGTCATTGCTTCCATTCTGCTCTGCCAATTGCTACTGATATACCATGTCACTGCCATTCTCTTTAGCCATGTAATGAAGGAGGTATTTCAGCTAATAAAAACTTATTCTAATCTAAATTCAAATTACTTCTGAAATTTGGTTTTAGACATTTTAGTTAATACATATGGATTTTGCTTTTGTTCACATAAATATTAGGTATAAGTGTGAACTTAAGAACAGGCTTTGTGTGAGGGTATGTGCTCTACTGTAAATGAAAACCATAAAGTTATTGTTTCTAGTTTTTCTTTTTCCTGCTTGTAGACTTTATATGATTTATAGACTGAATTTCTTATTAAAATTTTAAAGAAGCTTAAAGTTTGTAAATGGAAACATATATAGCTTTAAAATAATTGTAATAAATGATCAAGATCTCCATACCTAAGATATCTAATTATCTCATTTTTAAATTTAATATAGCATTCAGTTAGATCAACACCTGAATGTGAAAACCACTTGATATTTTTTTTTCAGCAGGCATTATGGCATGTATTTATTAAACTTTGGGTTTTTTTGGTTATTAACTTCAATAGGAAGTTTTTTGCAATATACAATTTTGATTTTTGATATCAGATTTGTTATGTTTCCAATGTTTTATAATTATTGAAGGTTTGATATATGTAGCATTAATATATTTAGGTGGATTCCTTCAAGAATGGGAAGTTAGGATGTAATTACTTTAGAATTGTATTTTAAGATTTGTTAAGTTATCTTCACATTTTAATTCTTCTGGAAGTGGTTTTTTCTTTTCTTTTTTATGTGCCATTTCATTCCTGGAGTTTGAACTCCATGCCTAAGCATTGTCCTTTAGCTTTTTAATTCAAGGCTAGCATTCTAGCACTTGAAGCACAGCTTCACCTCTGGCTTTTCCTGCCTGGTTGGCTTTGAGCTATGATTCTTTCAGCCTCCTGAGTAGGATTATAGGCATGAGCCATAGTGCTTGGCTATCTTTTAGTGCTTTTTTTTTTTTTTTTTAGGGTCCGGCCGTGGGGCCTGAACTCTGGGCCTGGGCGCTGTCCCTCAGCTCTTCAGCTCAAGGCTAGAGCTCTACCACTTGAACCACAACGCCACTTCCGGCTTTTTTCTTTTTGCTTATGTGGTGCTGAGGAATCAAACCCAGGGCCTCAGGCATGCAAGGCGAGCGCTCTACCACTGAGCCACCTTCCCAGCCCCTCTTTTAGTGCTTTTGAAGTAAATTACTTTTCTTTCCCTTTCCCTCCTCTCTTCGAAGTCCCCTCCCCTCTTCCCCTTCTTCCTTCCCCTCCCCTCCTCTCATCTCCCCCTCCTCTACCTTCTCCCCTCCTCCCTTTTCCTCTCCCCTCTTCCCTTTCCTTCCTCCACCCTTTACGTTACTCCTCATCTCCCTTCTCCTTTCTCTTTTCTCCTTTTTGTTTTTCTTTCTTTCTCTCCCTCTTTCCCTCCCTCTTTCTTTCCTTCCCTCTTTCCCTCCCTCCTTTCCTTCCTTCCTCCCTCTCCTCTCCTTCCTTCCTTCCTTTCTCCCTTTCTCTCTTCTTCCCTCCCTTCCTCCTTCCCTTCCTCCCTCCCTCCCTTCCTTCCTCTCTGTCTCCCTTCCTTCCTCTCTGTCTCCCTTCCTCCCTTTCCCTCTCCTTTCTCGCCCTCCCCCCCCCTCTCTCCCTCTTTAACTCAAGGCCTAGCACTTGTGAGATGTGTGCTCTGCTGCTTGAGCCATGCCCTTAACCCTCTTTTGCTTTAGTTATTTTTATTTTAGTTTTAGCTTTTTCCTATTGTTATTCCTGTATAGCAGTCTCCTACCTAAACCTCCCATGTAGCTTAAATTATAGATGTGTAACCATCACATCTAGTTTGAGACTGAGGTCTTTAGAACTTTTTCCTTGACTGGACTCAAAGTATATGGTTCTTCACCTCATGGATGGTTGGGATTACAGAGGTGTGACACATGCTCTGTCCAAATTTTGCCTTTTGCTTTAACCTAAAGAACTCCAAGTTTTAAGAATTTATTTATCTATATATTTATATATTTTGCAGTTGATCATAATGGCAGGTGAAGAAATTAATGAAGAATATCCAGTAGAAATTCATGAGTATTTATCAACATTTGAAAACTCCATTGGTGCTGTAGATGAGATGCTGAAAACCATGATGTCTGTTTCTAGAAATGAGTTGTTACAGAAGGTATGTTAAGATGGGATTCTTAGGCTATGTACTTGTGGCTTACGCCTGTAATTCTAGCTATTCAGGAGGCTGAGATCTGAGGATTGCCCTTTGAAGCCCACTGGGGTAGGAAAGTCTGTGAGAGTTTACAGTTACCTCCCACTCTTACCCTATGAAGAAAAGCCAGAGTGGAACTGTGCCTTGACTGGTAGAGCAATAACTTTGAGTAAAAAGTTGAAGCCCCTGGATTAGCACCAAGAAGAAAAAAAAAGAGAAGGAAAAAATGTAATTCCTAAAAATGAATTTCATAAAATAAAGTTGTTTTATGAAATGTGGAAGAAACAGTGGTTTGTAATAGAGGCTTTTTCCCTTTTCCAATTTTATAACTATTTGGGTATATTTAGGGGAAAAGATAAAAACAAAACTTTAGCCTTTAGAAAATACTTTCTAATTGCCTTTTAATTTTGACTTGGTTTTTGAAAAACAAAGAACATTCTGGACAGATTTTATTTTTGACCTTTTAAATATTACAAGGATTTTATCAGGGTTTCTGGAAACTCTATAGGATAAAAACTGAATTGACTTTGACAGTCTAAAACAAATCTCATTATGTTTCTTCTGTCTTTGGTATTGTCTAAGCATTTAGCCCACTACTTGTACATAAATGCATCATGTACATGTTTATATTGAAAAATTACTTTTGACATAAAGCCCAGATCATAACTCCTTCAATTAAGATAATTCAGAAGAATTTTTTTGGATTGTATACATTCTTTGTTTAACTAAAGGTGATACCCTGAAATGAAAATTTGTTAGCAAAAATCATTGTTTAAGACAACTGGAAATTATTTCCACATCATTTAGTTATTTCATTATAGGAAGAAAAAAATTCTGAAATATATTTGTGCTTAATGTTCCAAGTTTGTGTTCACATTTTTTTTTTTCATTAGTTGGACCCACTCGAACAAGCAAAAGTGGATTTAGTTTCTGCATACACATTAAATTCAATGTTTTGGGGTACGTATATTACTTTGGAGATAACTAGAAAATTATTGTGTTAAAGTTGATTTGTTTTCTCCATTCTAGCAACTAATATGCATTTATACTTAATAGCAATTTTAATAGTTGGATACTTTTATTTTAGAATACTAAATTTAATATTACATAGAAATTGGTTAATTTAAAATTTCCTTAACTATGCAACTTTCTTTTTTATAAGTAATTTTTTAAGATAAGAAGGAGCACTCTTATTAATATATATATATATATCCCATCTTATCCCATGAAATCTTTCTCTTACAGTTTATTTGGCAACCCAAGGAGTTAATCCTAAAGAACATCCAGTGAAACAAGAATTGGTGAGATTTCAGTTAATTTATTTTTATATATGTTTTTGTTATAGTGTTCTTCAAGTTTCAGTCATATTCTATTATCATCTAGTTACTGAGAAAAAAGTTAGATTTTAAATTATGATGATGAGCCAGATCTGATCATGTTTTTGCATTTTCTTTCTCTTACTTTTCTCAGAGAATTGGTGTTTAAATCTCTGGATGGGAAAATGTTGCAATTCTAGTAATTATTTATAACTTTTATATTATTTTTCCTATAAATTCTTAAAATCCTGCTCATCTCCAAGGCTACATATTTTTCCTTTAACTTTTACACAATTCTTAAAAGTATATTCTACTTGATTTACTAGCAAAGACGGGAAAGTTTCTCCCCCACCTTTTCAATTCCCCCATTAATTCATTTTCTCAGCAGTAAAGAATCCAGTTCAGCAACAAAGCTAAAAGCTTTTTTGGCACCAGCTGAATGTGTACTGTCCAGTAATTCTGCATTAGACATATTTACAACCTGTAGTAAATCTTCCAGGTTTGTCTTTGTATTCCATTTAGATGTATAAGTACAGTATATAAAGTCTGATATCTTAGGGTTTTTTGCTGACTTCAAATATTAAATCAAATCATTCAATATGAAGGGACAAATTAGAAATCAAACTTATGGTTCCCTTCTTAACTTGGCGTTATGAATACAAATATTAATAAATTTATTCTTTGTGTTTATAAAATACAAAGTAGATATAATATACACTTGACACTATGTTATTGCCAAGTCTTACATAGTTGATATGTATGTTGCTTAAAACAGTAAAGCACTTGATTATTTTTTTAAAATGTAATTTGTTATTAGGGAGTTGTACAGAGAGGTTATAATTCCATAAGTCAGGTAATGAGTAATGTCATACCTTCCTTTGCTTTTCCCCAGTTTCTCCCTTCTGTCCCTGCCCACAAGTTGAATAGTTCATTTTTTACATAGTATATATTGAATGCCATGACTGCACTTGTTCACTCTTCCTCTCTCCATATCTCTGCCCGCCAATTGCCACCCCTTAAAAGACAAGAAGGAAAAACACACAACAAAAACAGCACCAACAATAATGACTAAACAAGATCTGTTGTTTCATTCTTTTAAATGTATAGACTAAGATATTTTCTTCTTTTAAAGTTCTTGAGAAGAAAATAATTTATTTTAAACATAGTAATTGCTTTAAAAACATTTAAAGCAAAATCAGAAAGCAAGATGATATGCAGAATTCAGCTTGATCAATAATACTGGCTTTAACCCCTTAGGTTGTATCAGTTGCTTTTAGCTTTCTAATATGGATCTTACATTTATAAAATTCTTTATTCCCCTTCAACACTAAATTATATTACTCAATACTGTCTTTGTAAAAGGATAAGATCATTTGTCTTTTCTCTGATAAGCCACTTTATAGAGGAGTACATTAATATTCCCAACAAGGGATAGCAAATAAAAAGCATTCTAAAATCTATTCCCCTTTTCTGACCTTGTGGCAGACATTACTAACTGATCACATCATTAGTGTACTATAAGAAACTTATTTGTTATATACATCACTAATGAGGAAAGGCATGAAAAAGTCACTTTGTTTATAACAATATCCAAGTGCCTGTTATAAGCCAGGCATTATTTCCAAATGAGACAGTTTCTTGGTGAACAGAAATGAAGTGGATGATACCACATTAAATGGAATGGAGAAAGACAATAAACACAATATAATAAGCAGTAAATATATATGCATATATATAATGTATTATAATTACCTTATGGGAAAAAAAGAAAAAATAGAGCCAGGGATTGGGGGATTGGTATGTGGATAGGACTGAAATTTTAAATGGTCTGGGCCTCACTGACAAGGTTAGCTGATGAGAATATTAGAAGAGGAAGTAACTGGGAAGATATTTGAGGATGATGTTCCTGTGCAGAGGAATGAATGAACGGGCACACTGCATGTGTGTATGTGTGTGCATGAATGTATGTCGTGTGTGTGTGTGTGTGTGTGTGTGTGTGTGTGTATGACAGCTTTTGCACTCTGATCTGTAGTTAGTGTAGAGTTTTAAGCAGAGTTGCTGGCTTTGTATAATTAGAAGAATTAAAGGTTCCTCATTTTTCTGTGTCTGTTTATGCAACTGTTTTGATTATTTAAATGAAACTTGCTTTTAAGCAGTGATCAATCATTTACTCTGCTATTTTATGGCTCTCATCAACTTTATTTCTTCATTTGAAGTATGAGATAGCCATTTATGCTGATTAATGGCCTTAGAAAATTCAAAGTGGTCTAGCACCGTATTATGTTTCTCACCTTGTAAAGTCTGATTAAAACTGTATATTTTATTAGAAAATTTCATGCCCTTATCAATCAAAATTATTAAATTGAATAAAAGATCCTGTAGTTGGTAACATAAAAGACTAGCTAACTAAATATGGCTTTAGGTGTTTTCTGTTCAGAATTGACAAAAAAACAAAATTTGTAGGTTGCAAAGTATATGAGACATCAGACTTTAGATATAAAATAGTTAACATGTAGCTTTAGGCTAATGGTAATTTTAATAAAAGTATAACCACAATTAAACAATTCAGTGTTTATCTTTGTAGTGATGTTTTACTGTGATGTCTGTCTCTGTCTTTCCCTTAAGACTGAACTCCAGAAAAGCACAGCGCATGTTTATCCTGTTCATTACAGACCTGTGCACTTAATGGACAATAAATATATAGCTGTTGAATTTCGCTGTGGTATGGTATAATAAAACTCAGTAAAGGTGAACAGCTCAGTAAATCCATTGCCTTTCTATTTTTATCTCTAAGGAAAGAATCCGAGTATACATGAACCGAGTCAAAGAAATATCAGACAAGAAAAAGTCTGCCAAGCTTGACAGAGGTGCAGCTTCAAGATTTGTAAAAAATGCCCTCTGGGAACCAAAATCTAAAAAAGTATCAAAAGTTGCTAATAAAGGAAAAAGCAAAAATTAATTTTTGTTTTTATTGTATGTATATTCAAAAAGTACGTCAGTTTTAGTGTTTCACAAGAGAAATGATTATGTGGTTTAAATGTGTTCCTTTTATAATCCATGTAAATTTATACCTTGAATTTATACTTTATAATGCTGAATTCATTTTTCCCTGAGAAAGATTGTTGTCTTTATTGATTTTCCTGTAGGATATCATGAAGTTTTAACATTGTGAGACATAGCTTACCACTTCTTTCAGTGAGACACTTGTTTCCTTATCTACGTAAATCTTGGACTTACTATACTATCAGTAACTGAAACTTGTTAAATGTTCATTGTAAACATTTGTATTTTAAATAATGTAACCTTATGAAATATGCTCTTTGTACGTAGAAGATATAAGAATGTCTCTTATTATGTGATTTGAAGAAAGAATAAAGTGACCTAAATGTGCCCTTTTTTTCTGTATATTTAACTCATCACGCCTTCATAATTTTAGGAATTGCTTTCTTCATATTCAGAGTATGAAATTAAAACTTTAAGGTTGTGCTTTAGTTCTTGGCATGTTGCTTTGAAGTCCCATTTAAAATAAAATATTTTCATTAACTTCAGAAGGTTGTATGTTTGTTTTTAAATTTTTTAAATTGTTATTATAAATGTGATGTGCAGAGGTGTTACATTTACATAAGTCAGGTAAAGCGTGCATTTCTTTCTGAACAATGTCACTCCTTTTCCCCCCCTCGTCCAGGGTTTCATGTTTTGATCCAGTACTGCATAATAGAGATTGTAGGTGTCATGTAACTGACTTCTGTTTTCTTGAATAAATATATCCTTCAAATTAGGAAGATAGAGCTTAGAAGTCATATTGAGTGGAGAGAAAAATTAATGAATTTTTTTCTTCAGTTCAGTTGGCCTCAAGTTTTCTTAATTTTATTTTATTTTTATTATTACAAAGGTGATATAGAGAGAGGTTAAAGTTACATAAGTCAGGTAATGAGTACATTACTTTTTGTACCGTGTTACCCCTTCCCTTGCTCTCTCCCAATTTTTCCCTCCTGTCCTCACCCACAGTTGTAAAGTTTGTTTTCAACACAGTGTCCAGTGAGTACCACTGCTGCATTTGTTCACTTGTTTGGCCTTACTTTTATAGCTTTTTTTTATTACATATTTTTAAGGCTATAAAAAGACTTACATGTGTTTTGGGAGAACTTTCTCAAGTAATAATACCACTTAAGCAGTGGAGAAATTGAAAGGAGGTTACATCATATTTATATTTTGATTTTTTTCTGAAATACTTGTTACAGAGAATTCCACATGTCAAACCTTTTTTTTTTCTAATGTGTAAGTCCATGAATTTTAATTATATGTGCTTAATGCTTCCAGTTCGAGTCCACATCATTATTTATAGTTATGCCAAGTACAGTAAGGTATTTTAATTTTTGAAAAAGAGTTGTTAAAATTTTCTGTGTAATTAATTCTCCATAAGTAGCCTTGAATAAATTGATTTCTTGATTTACATTAGTAGATATTGGAATCGGTCTTAAAATGTAATGGATTTTGTAAAGCCTGTTGAACTTTTCTGTGATAACATGGAAAAGAAGTTACTGATAGATTCAGAAATTCACATTTGGCTCTGATGTCGGTCTTTGAAGTGGAAAAACATTTATGAACATTTAGTTGTTTCTCTCCTTTTTCTCCTTTTTTGTTTTGGTACTAGGGTTTGAATTCAGGGCTTTGTACTTGTTTGGCAGGCACTTGTAATACTTGAGCCACACTGCCATCCCGTTTCCTACTTGCCCCTCAGATTTTTAGTATTTTAAAAAATAACTAGCTGAGTGAGTACTGTGACTTACACCTACAATCCTAGCTACTCAGGAGGCTGAGATCTGAGGATCATGGTTTGAAGCCAGCCTGGGCAGGAAAGGTCCATGGAACTTGTCTCCAGTTAATCAGTAAAAAGCCAGAAGTAGAGCTTTGGTTCAAGTGGTAGAGTGCTAAATTTGAGCAACAAAGCTAAGGGTCAGCACCCAAGCCCTGAGTTCAAGTCCTAGTACCAGCACACACACGCACACAAGATAAAAGTAACTTCATAAGAAAAATGTTTTATGATTATTACAAAGTTTTACCTTACATTTCTATAGTTTTAAATTTGATGAAAAGCTTGAATGAGAAATATATAATCTCAGAAGATCATTAGTTCTCATTCTATTAAATTGGAAAGTTGTAAAAAACTAAATCGGTTTATTTTAGAAATAAAAAGTAGTTTGAGTGTATTAACTGCCATTTGAAATGCTTCTTATGACATAACAGGAATTGGTTGGTATTAATGCATTGGTTTATTTGTTGTTTGCTTATTCATATGTGTACTAGATGCTAGATTTTAAAAATGAAAACCTTTATTTTTTTATAAAGTTTTATGAAAAAAGTTCTTAATTTCAATTTAGTGTTTCAGAGTTACTGGAAAATGTATAACATCATGCCCACTAACCTTAGTCAGAACTGTAAAGGCTGATGGGTTGATTTATTTGATTACAGTGTGGTTATTGTTAACATAATTTGTTTCAAATTGTGTTTGACAGTCTGTGCTAAGTTTAGATGTGAATTACATCTTTTATTAATCTCTTTGGAAATTGGCAAATTAGAGAGGTTGCAGCTATAGATGTTTATAATGTTAGAATGGTAGATTATTAATCAGATGCTAAATAATTAGATCATCTCTCAATTATTTTAGGTAAAAATTTCTTGTTTATAGTTGCAGACTAAGAATGATTTTAGCCAAGTAGAAAATGTTCCAAGAAATATTGGAGATAGAATTATGGTGTACATTTCTGGAATTAGGAAGGCATGTCAAGTTGATGTGTGTATGTTGGCCCTAGGGCTTGAACTCAGGGCCTGAACTTTTGTGCTCAAGACTAGCATTCTACCACTTGAGCCACAGTTCCACTTAGCTTTTTTGGTGGTTACTTGGTGAGAAGAGTATCACAGTTTTTCTGACCAGGCTGGCTTCGAACTTTGATCCTTGGATCTCACTCTCATGCTGATGGGTTTTTAAGAAATCCTGCAGATCTAAAAAATCTTGTACTTAGCTATGAAAAAGGACTGGTACTTATTTCTAAATAAGGCTTTAAAATTAACTATACCTAAAATGTTAAAAATGGGCAATAATGAACATAAGCACTTATTTCCTAAATAAGTCATTGGAGAGAAAGATTCTTTGGGAATCGTTTTTAGTTAAACTATTTTATAAGATAAATTACCAAAATCTGACTTTACAAAGTACCATTAACAAGAAGATTTGAATAGTGATATTGCCCATTTAATACCTGAGTTTGATATTTAAAAGGAAAAAAAGCACTGATGGGTTAATTCCCTTTTTTCAGAGCAAGTTAGGAACTTGTTCAGATAAATTCCCTGGCTCTCTTACTGAGTCATATTGACAGCACCCTATCTATTTTTTTGTATTTTGTTCTAAAATTTCCATTTTAGAAGTATAAACCATGTATTGTTGATTTTATAAGCATTTCATAGTTACTAAAAATTATGGACGAAGGAAATTATATAGGACTACAAAATAGTGTAAAACCGCTATTAGCAGAGCTTTAAAGAAAAACACTTTGGTCTCATATTTGTTTTTTATTTTTCTGTCGAAAGTGAGCATTCATAGACTTTTTGAAAAATTTCCTTTTCCCTCTCCCCTCTCTTCCCCTCTCCTCCCCTCCCCTCTCCTCTCCTCTCCTCTCTCTCCTCTCCTCCCCTCCCCTCTCCTTCCTCTCCTCTCCTCCCCTCTCCCCCTCTCCTTCCTCTCCTCTCCTCCCCTCTCCCCTCCTCTCTTCCCCTCTCCTCTCCTCCTCTGTCCTCTCCTCACATCCCTTCCCTATTGTTCCCTTCCCTTCCCCTCCCTACTGCTCCCTTCCCTTCCCCTCCTCTTCTCCTTTACCCTTTCTTCTTTCCAATGCCATACTGGGGCTTGAACTCAGGGCTTCAAAGCCCTTGCTTGGCATTTTTGTTCAAAGCTGGCACTCTACCACTTGAGCCATGCTTTTTACTGGTTGATTAGAAATAAGAGTCCCTGGGATTTATCTGTCCAGGCTGGCTTTGAACCTTGGTCATCAGAATTAAGCCTCTTTGTGGGGGGGGGCATGGGAGGGCAGGGATGGTAAGGGGAAACAAAGGAGGAGGCAACAATGCTTGATAAGAAATCACTCATGGGCTGGGAAGGTGGCTCTGTGGTAGAGCGCTTGCCTTGCATGCCTGAGGCCCTGGGTACGATTCCTCAGCACCACATAAGCAAAAAGAAAAAAGCCGGAAGTGGTACTATGGCTCAAGTGGTAGAGTGCTAGCCTTGAGCTGAAGAGCTGAGGGACAGTGCCCAGGCCCAGAGTTCAGGCCCCACAACCGGACCCCCCCCCAAAAAAAAAAGAAATCACTCATTACCTTGCTCATGTAATTGTAACCCCTCTGTATGGTATTTTCACAATAAAAAAACATTAATATATATAAAAAAGAATTAAGCCTCTTGCCTCCTGTGTAGCTATGATTATAAGTGTGAGCTGCTGGCATCTGGCTCTAAAGTGCTTTTTTTTTTTTATTGTGTGAATACTGTACAGAGGAGTTACAATTGCATGGGCAACAAAGTGCTTATTTTATGGTTTGTGTGTGTACATGTGCATGTGCCTGCATGCATGTGAGTGCACACTTGCTGGGCCCCAGACATGCTAGGCAAATGCTCTCCCAGTGAGCTACAATCCAAGCTATGGCATAATTTTTAAAAATATAGCCCCAAAAGCAAAGCTCTCCAGAAAAGGGGCAGCTATGGTAACAGCATGTGGCAAACTGAGGCTTAATTTTTAACTCCATTCTCTTCCCCACAAGACTGAAACTCAACTAGCTCTGGTTCTTAAATGGTAAAAAGATGATAGTATATTTTCCTTGCCTCCTTTCCCAAATAAACCTTGAAGGTTAACACATGTATCATGGCAGAATCACTGCATGCATCATGACAATTTCACAAAGTGATATATTCCAGATAGTATACAAGAGTTGATGGTGGAAAAATAAGCTTTTATAAATGAAACATTTAAGAGACTTTTTTATTATTTGCTTTTCAGTGTAGTGTTGCCTTTAAGGTGCACCATTTCAGTCTG
Source organism: Dipodomys ordii (assembly GCF_000151885.1). Taxonomy (NCBI): domain Eukaryota; kingdom Metazoa; phylum Chordata; class Mammalia; order Rodentia; family Heteromyidae; genus Dipodomys; species Dipodomys ordii. The sequence goes on along the minus strand of NW_012267279.1, from coordinate 7,409,604 downwards.
GCAGCTACAATAAATGACTAAAGGAAATTGAAGATGATAATTCAACATTTCAAGATGCTGCTGCTGAGATGAGTGTAGACCATCCGGGGCTTGGATTTAAAGTTTATAGTCATACAATATTTTAAAGCTGAGTGCCCTGGAACTCATATATATTCATATGATTTGAATGAGGTGATTAGGAGAAATAGAAAAGAATACTTTCACTTCCTTATAAATCTAGATACTATCTACTGAGATGATAACATTGAAAAAAGTGTTATGGCAAAAAGAATAGAAGCTTGTTATGCATAATTTGTTATGGAGTACAGTTCAGCTTGGACCTTTTCTGGTAATTAAAGTTAAAAAATACTGTGACGAGAAACCAGCCTTGACTTTGTGTTCTAGCAGTAACTTGTCTGTAAGTACCCAAGTGGTACATCTGGCTGGGGTGGTTTCATTTGGTGACTTTTCATCTCTCAACCTATTTCTTGATTTAAAGTGAAGTCATTTGCTACCTTATTTCTGATTTTATTCTTCTCTTGGGAAAGAAACCATTATTACACTATATGTTTAATATATATATATATATATACGTATACATATTTTAGATACTGGTTTTTGTGGTTTTTGACATTTGTGACTTTCAGCATTTGTGATTTTGACGATTTGTTAGTGGCTTTTAGAAGTTCACAGCTTATATTGTAGTTTGTAATTTTGCCAGAACACAGTGTTATTTCCTGCCAAATGCTATAGGAGAAGATATCACTTAGCTAATGATTTAGTCTAGTTAACCCCTCAGCATCCTTGGATTTTTCTTTATGAAGTAGATTCATTCTTACGTTCATTTATTTCTTCAGTAAACAAAACACTGAGCTGCTGTATGCCAGGTTCTGTTTTAGGCCCAAAATATCTAAACAGTAAATCAAAGTTGGTGGTAGTGGTTGGGAGACATAAACCTTCCCCTCTCCTTGTTACATTACTGAGCTACATCCCTAGACCCCAGACTTTATCTGAAAAAGAGCTGCTGTGGGTTGAATTTGTGTGCCTCTCAAATTCATACACATCATGTCATCTTATTTAGACATGAGGTCAATTGCAGATGTAATTAGTGAAGATGAAGTCCTTTAGGGTGAGTCTTAATTTGGTAGGAAATGTGCTATTGTAAAGAGAGAAATTTGGACATGCCCATAGGGAGAAAACTATGTGAAAATGTAGGCAGAGTGTGAGTTGATGCTCGTGTGTGTTGAGAAGCTGGAAAGATTGCCAGCAAAGCATAGATTGCTATGTGGGAGCTTGGAAAAGATCACCCTCAGAAGGAGCCAGCTCTGCCTATGCTGTGGGACACAGGATATTTTTTGTTATGTAAACTACCTATATGTGGCTTGTCCTTGAACAGCCCTGTGCAACAGGCTACCAGCTGAGGGGAATCTATGAAAAACATGAATAACTTGGGTCTGAACGTATGCAAAAGAAACTGATGCTTGATGAAGATAACAGTTCTAAAAAATCTGAAACTTATGTAGAATTATTTGGGAATATGTTTGAATTTGAGAAAAGATCTCAGGACTTAGAATTTGAGATAACAAGAGTCTGAACACTTACATTGATGGCTCAGTACTTTTATTGAAACTGAAACATTTAGGCCTTTCTAATAGATATTGTCAATTATGATTGACTATGTTATCTTTTAAACTTTGTTATCTTGGCTGGAAGAAACTCATTTTCTTGAAGGAAAGAAAACTATCAGGTTTCCACAGAGAGGAAGTTTTCACCAGCCTATTATCTTGTATCATGTGGTTTTCCCCTAATTTAATACAGCAGTTGGTTCAAATAATGAAAATAAATACCTAAAACATCTTACACAAATTGTGGGTAATTTGTACTCTTGGATGAACACATACCAACTTTAAAAGTTCCATATGGGATTCATCTGGACAGTGATGTTTTAAAATATGCCTTTTCTTTCCTGTAAATTTTTTCAAAAATTGTTTTAATATAATAAACATTAATAGTACAAGGGGGTTACATTATTCTAATTCCATGGATTGTGCAATGTACTTTGAGCAAGTTCACTCTATTATACTTCCATATCCTACTTCTACCTTCCCTCTTTTCAAATGATGTCTGGTAGGTTTTCATTATGCTCTCTTTATACAGGTCTTGGAAACAAACTTCTATCTTCAATGTTCTTTCCTTTCTCCCTTACCCCGCCAATTACTCTCCCTTTTACAGTCATGTCCTATTATAATCATCACCATTATCATTATTTCACAGACAGATAGGTGAAAATGTGATATTTGGCTTTTGGAGGTTGACTTATGCTCACCATGATCTCCAGTTCCATTCATTTTCCTGCAAATTACAATATGGCTGAGAAATATCCTGTGGTATGTATGTGGCTTCTTTATCCATTCATCAGTTCCTGGGTACCTTGGCTGATAGCACACCTTGGTTACTGTGAACAGAGCTACAATTAATGTGGACATTTCTTCTGTATATTGATTTACATTCTTTTGAGTATATGCTCAACAGTGGTGTGGCAGGGTTATAAGGTAGTTTTCTTTCCTTTTCTTTTTGAGAAACCTACATACTGGCTTCCATTGAGGTTGTACTAATTTACACTCATACCAAACAGTATATGAAGGTTCCTTTTCTTTTCCAGAATCCTTGCGAGCTTTTGTAGTTTTCTTGATAATTGCCATTCTGTCTAGGGGGAGATGGAATCTTGGTGTCGTTTTGGTTTTCTTAGTCTGTATAATGTGCTATTACATTTTGTTCCTTTAAATTTTAGAAGAGAGAATTTAGAGGTGAGCTTTTGGAAGTGGTGCTGTGGCTCAAGTGGTAGAGCATTTGCCTTGAGCTGATGAAACTCTGGGACAGTGCTCAGGCCCAGATTTCAAGCTCCATGACCAATTTAAAAAAAAAGAAAAAGAAAAATAGAGGTGAGCTCTTACTCTTAATAATCTGAGCCCAGTATTATTTATCTAATTGTTTATTTATCTATTTATTTTCTCTAAATGTTTTTTGTTTGCAGTTTTTGTTTCAGCTTTCAGCATTTACAAAAAATGTAAATGAAGTGGACCTTGAGCATGTAAAACCACAGCTACAGTTGATAGCAGGAGAGCATTCTCATATGGTAGAAAAGCCAGAAGCCCTACAAAACTGAAGGGTCAATAATGCTTGTATTCATGCATGACATTCTTGCTACCATCCCATCACTGAAGAGATTTATTGTCTATATTTCAAAGCCTACTTTGTATATACTGAGAGTTATATAGTGGTCATACTGAATCTTTGAACACATTCTGTTGCTGGTCAGTATGACTTTTTCTGCATTTCTCTGTGTGTTTTTTTATTTTTTAAATTGTAAAGCTCTATACTCTCACTTCACCTCTGTTCATGCTTCTAAATCATCTGTGATTTCTGGTCACTACCTTCCCAACTGGAATATATGTTGCTATCACTGGGTGTCTTGGACTTAGCCTCCCAGCCTGAAAAACTCGAATTTAACTTAGGCTACTCTTCAACTCCTCCTAAATTTGATAGAAGAATAAAAAATAATAACACAGCTATTGACTTTACAACTTCAGACCACAAGTCTCCTTAAAGCATTATTGACCCATCAGTTTTGTATAGCTTCTGGATTTTATTCTAGCTAATTTTTTTATAAGGGAAAGTTAGTTGATGGAACTGTACTTGTAATGTGTTGCTCACCACAACCCAACTTATTTATAAATGTGAAAGATTTATAATCTGTTATATTATTCACCGTGGGAAGTTATATATGTCAGAGACAAAGTGAAATGTAAAATCTTCTTAGAATTTGTCCTAACAGCAATGGAAAAATAAAGGGTTTAAGGAATTGGAAATGCTACATTATGGACTGCTTCACAATGTATGGAAACATTTCCCTCTCAGTATCGGAGGTTGGACCCAGGGTCTTTGTGCAAGCTAAGCAACGGCTATTACTTTTCCCAGGCTGGCCTAAGACTGGCCATGATCCTCCTGCGTCTGCTCCCAAGGAACTGGAATTACAGGCATATACCAGCATGCACAGTCTGGAAATATGACAAATAATCATTTTATGATGGAGTTTTGTTTTTTAAAATTACATCTGTTTTCCTTTTATGTAATTATAAATTGCTAAACTCCATTGGTAAACACAGTGACCTGCATTGTAGTTATCAAATGGAGTAGTTTCACAGTTCAAAATATCTTCTGCATTGTCTGTAATGCTTCTTTCCTCAGTACCCACTGGCAGCTTCTGATATATATATATATATATATATATATATATATATATATATAAATGTATACACACACACACACACACACACACACATATATTTATGATACTGGGTTTGAGTTCAGGGCCTTGAACTTGCTAGGCAAATGCTCTACCTCTTGAGTCATGTCCCCATCCCTTTTTACTTAGGTTATTTTCTTTCATATAGAATCTTACAGTTTTGATCAGAATTGGCCTCCAACTATGATCCTCTGACCTCTGCCTCCAAGTAATTGTGCTACCATATTGGGCTTGGTTTTGAGATAGAATCTTGCTAACTATTTACCTGGCCTGGCCTTGAACTGCAGTCCTTCTGATTGCTACCTCCTGATTATTTGAGATTACAGGTTTGAACCGTGGTGCTCAGCTCTGATCTTTTCACTGGCTGTACTTTTGCCTTTCCAGAGGGAGATAATGCACTGAAGTTTCCTCCATATCTTTTCATTATCGGAGAGCTTCCTGGCTTGTCAGTCATGAACCAATGTGTGAAGGCATATGTGTTTGTGGCAGCTAGACTCAGCTGTGACCCAAACTACCAGCCTATTGTTTCTTGCTCATGGGGTGCAGTTAGATCTTGTCTAAGAATACTTTTTTGATGAGACTAGGGTGCAAGTGTATTCTATAAACTCCACATTACTCTTTTTTTTTTTTTGCCAATTACGAGGCTTGAACTCAGGGCCTGGGCACTGACTGTCCCTGAGCCTCTTTTGCTCAAGGTTAGCAACCGACCACTTGAGCCACAGCACCACTTCTAGCCTTTTCTGTTTATGTGGTACTGAGGAATGGAACCCAGGGCTTCATGCATGCTAGGCAAGCACTCTACCACTAAGCCACCTCCCCAGCCCTGCTCACTCTTTTCTTCATCCTAAACTTTCTGAACATAAAACTGTACATAGAAGTTTTTGAAGGAGAAGACTTGTATTAGTCAGGGATATGCTTCTCTGATTGGAGACACTTGCTCTGAATTTGGAAACATTTGCTGACTCCAGTTGTGTGTATGTGTGTGTGTGTGTGTGGTCAGTGTTAACTTGCACAACAACTTTCAGCCTTAATTTGGAGCCATATGACATTTCAGATGTAGTACTCTTGTCAATACAGGAAAATCATCTGGAATTGACATTTTCATTCTGTCTGATAGTTGGTCCTCCAGCTCAGACTATCTTAAACCTATTCAAAGAATAGGGTCTTGCTATGTATCTCCAGCTGGCCTCAAACTCACGATGTAGTCCATACTTCTATACTAGCTGTGACTTTACAATCTAATAAAAGGCATATGCCACGAGGCCTAGCTAGGGATATATTAAATGCTATATACTATACTAACCTGGTATGTCACACCTGGCTATATCCCTCAGAGTAATTGCTCAAAGTAGTTCTGATTCTCTTTCCTTGGGCATGGCAAATGGTCTGTTTACAAGAAGGAAGATAGAGGTCCCTCCACCAGGAGATACTTGACATGGAAACAATTTTCTTCCTGCCTGTTTTCCATTCACATTCACATTCACATATCACATATTCACATGCCATGTGCTTCCTCCTACTTGTCATCATTAGCCTTCTGATGAAACAGTTAACAAAACTGTAGTTGTGGGATACAGTGGTTATCGAATACTTGCTATCTGTTGAAGCCCAACTAGCCTCAGGCTAGGAAGTAGAAATTTGGGGGTTCCTACTCCTGTTTGAACTCACAATCTAGGGGAAGTTTTCCTTCAGTCTTTATACAACAAGAAAAGACATTTTAAATGAAAACATTTTACATTTATTGCTTTAAGCAATTTGGGCTTTCTTTTTCCCTTCCTCCCTTCTTCCCTTCCTTCCTTCCTTCCTCCATCTTTCTCTACTTCTTTTTCTTTTTTACCAGTCCTGAGGCTTGAACTTGGGGCCTGGGTACTGTCCCTGAGCCTTCTTGTGTTCAAGGCTAGTGTTCTACCACTTGAGCTTTTTCTGAGTAGTTTATTGGAGATAAGAGTCTCACAGACTATCCTGCCCCAGCTGGCTTTGAACTGTGACCTTCAGATCTCAGCCTCCTGGGTAGCTAGGATTACAGGTGTGAGCCACTGGCCTCTGGTGCCCACTCATATTCTCTCCCTCTCTTTCTTCTTTCTTCTGTCTCTTCTCCTTCCTTCCTTCCTTCCTTCCTTCCTTCCTTCCTTCCTTCCTTCCTTCCCTTTCTCTCTCTCTTTTTCTTAATTTTTTTGCATTGAGCTTTCTTAATGGTGGAAACGTGTCTTTTTCTTTTTTCCTTTTTAAAATTTAAATTTTAATGTAAAGGTAATATACAGAGGAGTTAAATATTTATATAGGTCAGGTAATGAAGTACATCTCTCTCTATATTTTTTGGTCAGTCGTGGGGCTTGAACTCTGGGCCTGGGCACTGTCCCTGGGCTCTTCAGCTCAAGGTGAGCATTCTACCGCTTGAGTCACAGCTCCACTTCCGAGTACATTTATTTTTGAACAGTGTCCTTTCCTCATTTTCTCCAGACCTCCCCCCACCTACATAAACTTCATTTCCAACATGGTGTTGGGTGAGTATCACTGCTGAATTGGTTCACCCTTTGTCCTTCCATTTCTGTGATTTCCTTTCCATCCCCAAAGATGTGAAGGACCACTATGATGAGAACTTTAAAACCTGAAAAAGAAAATTAAAGCAGATTTAAGGAAGTGGAAAAACCTCCCATGCTCCTGTATTGGGAGGATTAACAACATGAAAATGGCAATACTACTCAAAGCTATCTACAAATTCAATGCAGTGCCCATCAAAATCCAAACAACATTCTTTGATGATATAGAAGAAGCAATTAAAAAATTCATAGGGAATAATAAAAGACTCCAAATAGCAAAAACAATTCTTAACAAGAAGAACAGTGCTGGAGGAATACCAATACCAAACTTCAAACTCTATTACAAAGCCATAGTAACAAAAACAGCGTGGACAGCTTGGTACAGGCACAAGAATAGATGTGAGCTCCAATGGACATGTGTTTTTTCATGCAGATACTGTTACTGCTTTGTCTGCTTTTTTTTTTTTAAATTTGTCTGCATTGCACTTTCTGATAGGAACCACTGGGAGGTAGCAAAAGCACATAGAAGATTTTCTTGTTTGCTTTTGTGTACAGTAAAATAAAGTGAAAGCGGTTTGGATTTTTATGGGTGATGGAAAGAGGGGCAAAAATACCGTGATTAAAATTTGACACGCAATTCTAGCAAGTGAGCTCCAAACACACACCATGAGTGTACGCTGCCTCTTGTGTAGGGGTTAAGTTCATGTTTTATTATTGCCAAAACCACATTGTAAAGTTCTCTTTTTTCTGTTTCTTTTAGTCACAGAAATATTTCCAAAGATTTGTATGCAATTATTGTTCTATTTATAGTGATGAAGGAATAGAATAACATCAAACCATATACTAGGGAAAGTTTGTTCAGTCAGAATTTGTGAACAGATTTTTGAATGTTCAGGAGCTATGGAGAAAAATCCTTCTTGATAACTGATTGTATTATATTTTTAGAGTATTCTTTGAGAAAAATGGAGTTTGGAGATCTTGTTCCAATAGATGAATCTGTTTCTCTTTTTCTGTTCTGGGTCTTGTCTTTGTTAGTTGGGTATTTTACTACTTGAGCCATAGCTCAGCCTCTTCAAAGTAATGCTAGTCTTCAAAGAATTGGAGCACTTCATGATATCTCAAACTAAAAATGTTTGTCAAGAGGCAGCAGTAAGATTGATTCTTTTTTTTTCGTGGGCAGTGAGTGCTGGAGGGTCATAACTGTAATCTTAGCTACTCAAGAGAGTGAGACATGAGGATCATGGTTCAAAGCTAGCCCCAGTGGACAAATCTGTGAGATACTTATCTCCAATTAACAAAAAAAAATTTAAAAAGCCAGTGAAGGTGTAGGTTAAGTAGTAGAGCACCAGTTTAAGGGGAAAGCTACTGAGTTCAAGCCTCAGTACTGGCAGTGCATGCACTTATACATGTGTGTGTGTAACACACATGTACACATTCACAATTTTCCTTTACTTACACTCAATTTCATTTCTTCACTTCTGGAAAGGCATTGAGGATTCTATGAGCCTCATCTACTCGTTTAAGAGCCTTATGCATAGTAAGATCAATCCTACAGTAGAGACAAAAAGTTTTAAGTAGTTGTAGGCTTACTTTAGAAATATTCCACATACATGTCACAGTTTCGGCTGGGTGAGTAGAAAAGAATGTTGGTATCATTATTATCCATTGCATTTGTCCCCCTTTATGGGAAAGATAATGCAGACGCTGGATTAAATTTCAAGCTGTCTCAGAAAGACACATTGCACAGAGAACTGGGAAATATTCTTTTCACTGATTATGTTACAGACAATAATGATTTAACATGGCACGTAAATCAACAAAGTAAATGAGCAAGTGACTGCTCTATTTTAAAAAGGAATCTAGCCACAGAGTTATGTGTGACGTAAGTCCAAGTTGGGGCTCAAACAAATGTTTGTTACATGGTGAATGAATTTAAAACAGCAATTTCTCATTCCAAAATGCTAATTCGAAGAGGTTTTAGAAATCAAGGGTTTTTTTGGTCATAAAATACATATTTTTATTTTAATTTCCTTAAATGATTAAGATGTGGGCACAATAAAATTTGTAAATTCTGTCATTGAATGGGAATGTTGAATTTTACTTAGATAGTCCTTAGAGTAATATATTGTGTCATGTTATAAAAAGGTTTTGTTTTTTTTTTGCCAGTTGTTGGGCTGGAACTCTGGGTCTGGGCACTGTTCCTCAGCTCTTCAGCTCAAGGCTAGTGCTCTACCACTTGAGCCACAGTGCCACTTCTGGTTTTTCTGCTTATGTGATGCTCAGGAATTGAACCCAGGGCTTCATGCATGCAAGGCAAGCACTCTACCACTGAGCCACCTTCCCAGCCCTATACAAAAAGTTTTAAACATTTGCAGCAAGTTTTGAAATTTCTTTAATGAATTAAAGCTATAACTTCAGTGAATAATCTTCCTTTAGGATATGCATTTAGCAAAGTTTGGAACACAGTTTTGTTAGTATTTTGAAGAAAACAAAAGCTGCATATTAGTATTTTGTTATGGCCATTTGTTTAAGTTAATAATATCTAAAAGAAAGTTAATTTTGTCAAATAAGTATCTGATTCCTTTAGCCCAAGTAACTATGGTAGAGGAGCCATTTGGGAAGAATTAGAAAACTTTTTGCTCAGCTAGACCCTCTTATTTAAGTAGTGGAAAAAATGGAAGCAATTATATTGAAATGTCTTCTGCTCTTAATAATGATAGACTTTGACCTTCTTACTGAATTCAATTTAAAAAGTTTAGCCCCAAACCAACCAACCAACCAACTCTGCCAAAGATCCCAGAAAGCTAACAAGGTAACCAAGAATCCCAGGATCAGAATTGAGACATAGGGTAAGACCAAAACAGTTCTCCTGGGGTTGGGGCTGCTCTACCTCTTTCTCTGGAGATGCTGGCTGAGAAGCCAAGTTGTCATAAAATTGTTTCCCCCATTGGTTGTGGGGCTTGAACACAGGGCCTAGGCAGTGTTTCTGAGCTTTTTTTTTTTTTTTCACTCACAGCTAGCTCTCTTCCACTTTGAGCCACAGTGCCACTTTCAGTTTTCTAGAGGTTAATTGGGGATAAGTGTCTCATGCCCATTCCTGCCCCCAGGCTGGCTTCGAACCATGATCCTCAAATCTCAGCTTCCTAGGTAGTTAGGATTATAGGAGTGAGCCATTCATGCTCAGCTTGTCATAAAATATTTTTGTTGTTATTACTTATTTGAGACATAGCTGGCCTTAACCCACAATCCTCCTCCTTCAGCCTCCCATGTGCTGGAATTATAGGCCAATGCCAGTGCTATTCTCAGAGAGAGATGCCACATGAAGCTAGGACAACAGGGATTGGTTTCTAGGGGCCATTAACTTTGGGAGTGGGATCTAGAACCTCCTCTCACCACTAGAGTCCTGCTGTATGGAGGACAGAAAGCTAATGAGAAGTTGGTCCTTGCAGATGATTCCACATACCAGGTAAAAGAAATACAGATTGCTCCTTCAGGAACATGCTATGATCATCGGTGGCCTCACATCATTTCCACAAGGAATGTCACAAACGTGATATAAAAGATACAATAAAAATGATCCAGAAGAAAAGATGTGGGTGAAAGATAACCACTGCAGCATGATGGGTATGTTGGCAATATCAGACATAGAACTTTGAGTAAATATGCCTTGATGAAGACAGCTAAAACACAAGAATAATTCTGGCAGGTAGAGAAACATATGAAACAGACCAGTCAATCTAAACAAATGTCATGACTGAGAGAGAGGAAGTTCGTGGTTGAGTTTAACAGCAGATTGACACAGCTGATGAGATCTCTGAGGGATTAAATGCAAAGGTTATGGAGAAACAATAGGATGGGGTGGCTTACAGCTGTAATCGTATCTACTCAGTGGGCTGAGAGATGAAGATCACAATTCAAAGCCAGCCTGGTCAGGAAAGTTCATGAGATGCTCATCTCCAATTAGCTACCCAAAATCTAGAAGAGGAGCTATGGCTCAAGTGGTAGAGCACTAGTCTTGGCGTGAAAAAGCTCAGGGACAGCTTCCAGGCCCTAGGACCGACACATAAATCCACAACAAAACAACAACAAACAAACAAAAACCATGCTATATTATGAATAATTGTAGTTCTATTACTTAGGAGATAGAGACTGGGATGGGAGCAAAATTTCAAGAGACACCAATTTTCCAAAACTGATTAAATTCATCAAGCCACAAAGAATGATTACAAGTCCCAAATACAATCAATAGAGCTGGGCATGGTAGCTCATGCTTATAATCCCAGTGAAGAGGATTATGAATTTAAGACTAGCTTGGACAACACAGTGAGAAGACCTCTTTCAAGAAAAAAAAAGTCAGAGCCCAGTAGCAAATAACAAAATATATCTAACAATACATAATTATTATTTTTCTGAATTACTTAAAAAATCTAAAAAACTTTTCTTTAAATTTGCCTAAAAGCACATCTTGTATTTTGCTCAATTTCTCTTCATTAAGTTTAGAATAATTTAGAACCCTGGTAAGAAAGATATTACAATGACTCCTAGACCAATGTTGCATTTCTGACTAGAAGAAGGACTTAAATCAGCTCTTCTTACGTCAGTAGTTGCGATTGGAATCAAATGTTGATTTTGTAAGAGTAATATACATTTCTTTACATGTACCAACCATTATCTACATAGACTAGTTCATATTGGGAAATGTATTTCTGCAGATAGAAGGTTGACACCTCCATCTGATTACTTTGCTTTCTGGCACTCTAAATAAACCATGAAGAGGGACTTGAATACCATGGGAAAAGAGATGGTTGGCATATTCATGAGATGGTTTTAAGATATGAACCAGGCATTCTGAGCATTGGGCAAAAATAAGAAAAAATGACTTTTTATTACTGATTTTTCTGGTAACGATTGGCTTTGGTTAGCCATTCATTTGTAATCATTGGAGGCACCAAGCTGACTCAACATGATGATCTTTAGTTCTATGTATTCTACTGCAAATGAGTAATTTCATTTTATTATAGACATGTAATATTCCATGGAATATATAAACCATATTTTCTTTATCCATTCATCCACAGTTTGGCTATTGTAAACAGAGCTGCAATAAACATGGCTAGGCAGATAGATTTTTTTATATACTGGTTTACAGTCCTTTGAATATATGCTCAAGAGTGCTATGGTAGGGTCATAAAACAGGTTTGCCAGGCACCGATGGCTCACACCTATAATCCTAGCTACTCAGGAGGCTGAGATCTGAGGATCATGGTTCAAAGCCAGCCTGGGCAGGAAAGTCTGTGAGACTCTTATCTCCTATTAACCACCAGAAAACGGAAATAGTGCTGTGGCTCAAGTAGTAGAGCTCTAACCTTGAGCACTGAGGGACAGTGCCCAGGCCCAGAATTCAAGCTTCATTTCCAACC
>NW_012267279.1:7381358-7397194 GCF_000151885.1 Dipodomys ordii | reverse complement strand
CCTAGCTACTCAGGAGGCTGAGATCTGAGGATCATGGTTCAAAGCCAGCCTGGGCAGGAAAGTCTGTGAGACTCTTATCTCCAATAAACCACTAGAGAATTGGAAGTGGTGCTGTGGCTCAAGCAGTAGAGCACTCACCTTGAGCTGAAGAGCGCAGTGACAGTGCCCAAGCCCAGAGTTCAAGCTCCATGACCAACAAAAAACAAACAAACAAAAAACCAAACAGGTTCGATGTTAGTTTTTTTTTTTGAGAAATCTCCATACTGATTTCCATAATGGTGGCCCTAGTGTACATCCTACCAGCAGTGTATGAGGGTTCTTTTCCTTCCACATTCTTTCCAGATTTGTTGTTATTTGTTTTCTTGATGATAATGAACTCAGTGCAGTTTGGATTTGCATTTCCTTTATGGCTAAGGATGTTGGACATTTCTTCATGTATCTGTTAGCCATTTACATTTCTTTCTTACATTTCTTGTTCAATTTGTTCATGTGTAATTTTTTGAACTTTTTGTATACACTGCATATAAATCCTTGTCCACTAAGTAGCTGGTGAAAATTTTCTTCCACAGAATCATCTAATTCTTAATTTGGACTTGGGCAGTTTACCTGATAGCGGGAGCTTCATGGAATCCTTTCCTTTTCCTTTTCCCTTTCCATCGGGTATTTTTTTTAAAGTTATAAATGTTTTCTTCTTGACACCAATGTAATAACTTCTTTTTTTAAAAAACTTTATTTTATTGTAAAGAGGTGGTTGTACAGAGGTGGTTACAGTTACATGAGTAAGGTAATGAGGACAATTCTTATCGAATGTTGTTACCCCTCCTTTGTTTTTCTCTTACCATCCCTTTCCTCCCCTTCTTCCCCTATTCCTCCCTCTCAGAAGTTGTAAAGTTCATTTCTAATGTAGTGTCTTGTGACTATCATTGTTGCAATGGGTCATCCTGTGCGTAATAACTTCTTTTTTTTGGAGGGGGGTCCAGTCGTGGGGCCTGAACTCTGGGTCTGGGTGCTGTCCCTCAGCTCTTCAGCTCAAGGCTAGTACTCTACCACTTAAGCCACAGCACCACTTGCGGCTTTTTTCTTTTTGCTTATGTGGTGCTGAGGAATCGAACCCAGGGCCTCAGGCATGCAAGGCAAGTGCTCTACCACTGAGCCACCTTCCCAGCCCCTGTAATAACATCTTATTGTAAACATTCAATGATGAGAAATATAATTTGGAAAGAGAATGCACCTCCAAATCCTACTGTACAGATCGTTGGTGATGCCTAGTCCTAGCCACTTACAACTTGTCATCTCTAAGCATAGAAGCCCAACATTGAATTACCAATGAGTTGAGTCATTTTTTCTTATTCTTGGTCTAGGAGCTTTGTTGAGGGTCATTCTATCTTCTGGGACAGCTGGAATTGCAAAGGCATTAGTACCAATGTCAACCAATAAGCTGACAATATTAGGGTGCAAACACCTCAGCTTCCTTGCTACTTGTGGTATAAGCTAAGATTATATTTTATATTTTCTCTTGGCTTCTTTAGTGGGATTCAGTCGTAATTTTCCATGGGATAATTTGCTTGATGACACGCCCTCTAATGGTTTCCTTACTTGCTGTCATCCCACGCCTCCTCTGAGTTTAGCAGAGTTCCTCTTCTTAGCAGAGTTCAGGAACTACTTATGCTTATTCTTGCTTCGGGAGGACCCTGCCTAAGATACCTAACACCCAAAGTTGGTATCATTCTTAAATTCTTTTTTTTTTAGGTAAATGTGAAGAATCAGCGCAGTTATAGAAGCTTGCCTGATACTCTTAGGATGAATGTTTAGCATGAGATCCTGATCTGCCTTTAGGAATGGAGTCTTTAGAAATAGGGATTACCATTTGTTTTTTTGGCATCATTTACCAAGAGCTCTTCAGCTTCACCCTATTGAGAACTAAAGCAATCTCCAACTTCACTATGTTAGGAATGAACTTTACAACTTCTTGGGGGGGGGAGGAGTGGAGGAAGAAGGGGAGGAAAGGGATGGTAGGAGAAAAACAAAGGAGGGGGTAACAACATTCGATAAGAATGTACTCATTACCTTACTCATGTAACTGTAACCACCTCTGTACAACATCTTTGCAATAAAATAAAGTTAAAAAAAGAAATTATTACATTGGTGTCAAGAAGAAAACATTTATAACCTTAAAAAATACCAGATGGAAAGGAAAAGGAAAAGGAAAGGATTCCATGCAGCTCCTGCTAGCAGGTAAACTGCCCAAGTCCAAATTAAGAATTAGATGATTCTGCAGCAGAAAAGTTTCACCAGCTATTTAGTGGGTAAGGATTTACTCGCTCTGCAGTTGTCTGTTGCTGGTCTGTTGTGCACATTACTTAGAAGCATCGCCTATGTTCACCCACTAGAGGTCAAGAGGCTCTTCAACCCTGTGTTTGATAGTCATTAATAAGCCCAGACACTGCTAGATATCCCCAAGGGAAAAGTTCCCCCGGTTTAGAACCATGAGTTAGATCTCCCACATGTGGGACTTACATGACAAGTGTGTTTAGTCTATTGGGAAATTTTTGATTCTCCAACTGAAAGAAAAAAAAATATTCCTGGGAGCTACTCAGAATTGAAGTTACCCAGGAACTGACATGGAAGCTACCTCCACTAATTAAATAAGAAGAAAGGGTATTTATTAGTAGAGATTCTTTTTTGTTTTTGGAAATAAGAATGTACTGGTGGGGTATTTTTTTGAGAAAAGGTGGCAACAGTAAGTGTCTTGAAATAATTTAGATAAATTACCTCTGAATTTCTTAGTGTGTGGAATGAATGGAATTCTTCACCAAGAGGGGATTCATAAATTCCTGGATTGCTCCTGGATGGAACAATCCAAACTGTGTATGTCCAGCAGAGTGTCTTATTCTTTTGCCCTCAAGGCTGAGGGTTCAAATGCCTCTTGGAAGAGAAGGAATATATCAGTGCCAATAGCAGCTCATTTTTGTGTGGCCTGGTGTCCTTCATGGAAATGGTATTGACCTGGGAGGGGCTGAATGAACCTGCATCCCTACTGGGGCTCAGTGAACAGCAGGACTTCCCCCAGGGGTCACCGCCAGGGTGCAAAGGGTTAAGTAGCATTTGATGTTTCCACCTGTGGGCTTCCAGAAGTTCTGTTCAGTGAGAAACTCAGCCCCAGGTGCTCACAAGAGGCAAGACATTCTTTACTAAAAAGAAAATCAAATTATTTCCTAGGATAACATAAGGGTGGGAACTAGCCAAGTGTTTGACCAAATCTGTTTCCACACCAGGTGTTAGAGATAAGATTGTTCAATACCTGGGAATATGTTGGGGACAAGGAATTGATTAACCTCTAGTTGATGGTTTATAACTCCCACCTCTCTCACAGCCCAGGCCTCAAATGCTTGTCATTCCCTTTTCATACACACTGGACACATTTTCTATACTTATCTGAGTTATAGTGTGTGTGTGTGTGTGTGTGCACTGGGGCTTAAACTCAGGGCTTGGGTGCTGCCCTGAGCTTTATTCCCTTGAGCTGGTATTCTCCCACTTGAGCCACACCTCCACTTCTGGCTTTCCCCTGATTAATTGGAAATAAAGAGACTTTGAACTTTTCTGAGAGGGTTGGCTTTGAACCACAATCCTCAGATCTCAGCTTCCTGGGTAGCTAAGATTATACGTGTGAGCCATCAGTGCCTGGCTCTGAGTTGTATTCCTACTCAGGAGATGTCATTTCCACTTTTCAAAGTGACTGTCTCATTTGCTGCATTGAGAACAGCAGTGGCTAGTTCTACCCTCCATCTGCCATCTTGGGACAATTCTGTGTTCTGAATACTCTGTTCTAGTGGGCAGTTCTCATTCTCTCTCTTTCTCTCAAACAGACAGAGCAAATTTATTTAAAAGCTAACGGAAAAGAGCATAAAAAGGGACCCAGAGCTGGAAGCCCCCAATTATTCTCTCTTATCTCAACAGTATTCTTATTCACTCTGAACAGATGGATGCCCCTTACCTATATTTTAAAGGGTGGACTGCTATTTCTTTGCCTTCTGGGAGCCCCTGTGTACAGCCCCTGAGTGAGGCAGACTTCTGAAGGAAGAGCCCCACTGGAAGGCATTTGCAGCTGAGGAAAGGCGTGTGTGTGTGTGTGTGTGTGTGTGTGTGTGTGTGTGTGTGTGTGTGTGTGTGTGTGTAGGGGATGGCTGCTATTGGCAGAGAGGGGGTGCTGCTCTTCTGGATATATCTATGTTTGCATTGACATTTCCTGTTTGCAAAACCTCACAGCTTGATGTGTTGATCCAATAAAATCATCAAGAGAGTGAAATAAAAATAGAAGATTGGCACACAGAAAACTCAGCCTGTCATGTGAAGCATTGCTAGAAGGAAAAAAAATGGTCAAGAAAAGTCCAGCAGGCCAGAAGGCAGTGGCTGCCTTGGTGAGTTGCCTTGGGGTCTCTAATGACAGGTTTTTATCCCATTATACCTGATTGACACAGAACTTTTTCACAAATTAAGCAGTGCTTAAATATTTTGGACATTTGACTAACTTTTTTGAAGCGGGCTTGTTGAAAGGATTCTATTATGTCAAGCTGGCTTGGAACCCAGGAAATGAGCTGGCGCTCTCCGAAGTTAATAAAGCATCATTTGTCGTAGGATTTGCAGGTGTGACTCAGTTCCTGAATTAAAACATATAATAAAGGTCCAGGGCTCTGAGCCAAGTCTTTTCCAAGACTAATGAGCCTTCTATTACTGGTGTGCCTTGAGCAGTGTGTAATCTATGTGCTATCTACATTTGAAATGCTCTAATTGTGTGAGGATCTAAACTATTTTAACCTCACCTCCAAGTAGGATGTTTCTGCCACTGGGCCAACCACAGGAGAAGGCCTTGCTGCTTTCCTTTGAGTTGGGTGGAGAAGTGATCTTCCTGTTGGAGATAGAGAAACTGTCTCCCTCTCTGTTACCCAATAGAAATGCTTTGGCTTCTAACTTTTGTCTTAGAAAAGGGATGCTTTTGTTGATTTTATTTATTTACTCATTTGGATGGGCTTGTGGAAGTGGTGGCAGCAACAGCAGCCAGAATGCAGGCTTTTTTACCTAGCTGAAGTGAATTCCAAAGGTGACCAGGACTATTGGTATGGAACACAGGGTGTTTCAGACCTCACCTACCAGGCAATAATTTCCTATGATATCTTCAGGAAGCCAAAAAAAGCTGATGTCCCTGGAAAACAGCTTTCACTTTCATATCCTTTGTCTGGACTTTCTTGGTGCCTGAATTCCTTTGGAATCTTTTAAAATTGGCTTATATTAGTTATAGGGGGCTTGAAATAGTTTTAAAGACAAGAAGTGTTCATACTTCTGGTAAAAGAGTTGTCAGTTTTTTCGTCTGTCTTGGGGCTTGAACTTTGGGCTTGGACACTGTCTCTGGACTCCTTTTGCTCAAGGTTAGAGCTCTACCTCTTGAGTCACAGTGCCACTTCTGGCTCTTTCTGTGATTGGAGATAAGAGTCTCATGGACTTTCCTGCCTGGGCTGGCTTCAAACTGGGAGCCTCTGATCTCAGGCTCCTGAGTAGCTAGGATTGTAGGAGTGAGTCACTAGCATCTGGCCCATTTTTTTTTTTTAATTTATAGACTCTTTAACATATACAAGTTATAAGGATTTCAAAGAGCTTTTAAGGTGATATAACTATTTATCTATATATTGATATTTATCAATGGATATAAACTAGGAAATCAGCAAACTATGGCCCATGGAATAACCTGTCCAACTATTTATTTATTTATTTATTCAATTCAATTAATTTATTCTCTGCTACTGGGGCTTGAACTCCAATCCTGGGGCACTGTTTCTTAGTTGTTTTGTTTTTTTCTACACAGATGTGAACCACAGCCCCACATCTGGCTTTTTGTGGTTAATTGAAGGTAAGAATCTCACTTTCTTGCCATGATCCTCAGATCTTAGTCTTCTGAGTATCTAGTATGACAGGTATGAGCCACTGGCACCTGACCCTGACCATTATTTTTTTGTAAATAAAGCATTATTGGAACACAGCCATGTTTCATTTATTTCCATACTGTTAATGGCTACTTTCATGGCATAATGACAGAGTTGTATAGTTTATATGGCATCCAAATGTCCAAAATATGTATCTGTCTTTTGCAGAAATGTTTGCTGATTTTTTTTCTCAGAAGTTGAACTCACAGTTTTGTGGATACAAGGCTGATGCTCTAGCACTGAAGTCATACTTCACACTTTCAGCCCCATTTAGCTCTGCCGAGTTTTGATATAGTGTCTTGCTTTACTCTTCTGATTTTCACTGAGGGATAGGTATTTTCCACTGCACTCAACTTTTTCTGTTGAGAGGGAATCTTGTGACTATTCCTATTCTTCCAGATTGATCTGTGATTCTTTTGATTTCTGCCTCTTGAATAGTCAGTATTATAAGTACGAATCACTGTTACCTGGCTGTTTTTCCAATTCTTAATATAAAAATAAGTTGAAAAATGCTTAAATATTAATTTTAATTAAAAATATCAGTTACAAAACCACTCAACAATAATGGGTTACTTTCTAGGTTTATTATTTGTTGTTTTTAGTTAAAAAATCTATACTGCCCAAACAAAACAAAAAATACTGATATTCAGAGAGGCATGGTATTATATTTTTGAACATGTCTGATGTCTGGCTTAATAAAAGCAGCTGGATTTTTATATCTGCTTCTTCATGCAATCTGTTGCTCTTTGTTACTTTGGCTGAAATGAATGAAGAAAATGCAGCCTCATACAAGTATATAATTGGAAAGGAGAAGGGAACTTTAAAAGTTTTTTTTTTCAAATATTTATAGGCATTCGTCTTTGACACTACAACAAATCTTGACAAGTGGTAATTTCTAGGAGGCTGAATGCAAAAATCTAAAACCATCGCAATGAAAATTTTATATTCTGTAGTATTATATTCATGGATCTAACTTGTTCTTTGAATGAGCTCATGTCCATGTAAGATTTAGTAATATCATGCATTAATTATTTTGAAAATATTAGCTCACTGAACTATACATATCTTCCAAATGTTGACATATTTCATTTTGTATCATATTAAAATATCACATTTGTTAACATTGCTATTGAGCTCATTAAGAGTCGTTAAGCTGTCAAACTCATGGTGGTACACACAAGCTTTTTTTTTTTTTTTTTTCTCCAAAGTCCTTTTTTTCTTTTGCTGGAAAGCTCAAATTTTATAGCTGGGATCCAATACTGTCAGTTGTTTTCCTTGTAGAAATAGGCCCCTTTCATTCATTTTTCACATCTGACAAATAGCCAAGGCTGAATCCCTGTAGTTTGCCAGCCATATAACAGAGGCTAGTTCAATTCTAAGGCAAACAACCCATACCAGAGACCAAGGCCACGTTTCAGTCGGCAGTTGGAAGTGCTCTATGTGTACTTCTCATTTAGTCACCTAGTGTAGCAATAATATGTACACCCAACGGCCATCATTGAAAGAATTAATATTTTTACTGCTTCATTCAGGCTATTCTATGTACATTGGCTTTTCTTTCCTTGGCCCATGGTTAGTGGCAAAGAATCATAACACTAGAACATTTTGATGCTTCTCTCCTGTTCTATGACAGAGCTGAAGAAAAGTAAAGGGGGACAGTTCTGTAGATAAGGATAAGAAATGACAGTCACAACATACAACAGAAAACATATAGGTCCATATGGAGCTTCTTTTCCCTGAAATGCCCTGGGTTCTTTTTTTTTTCTTTTTTCTTTTTTTGCCAGTCCTGGGGTTTGAACTCTGGGCCTGGGCACTGTCCCTGAGCTGTTTTGCTCAAGGCTAGCCCTCTACCACTTGAGCAACAGCGCCACTTCCAGCTTTTTCTGTTTATGTGGTACGGAGGAATCCAACCCAGAGCTTCATGCATGCTAGGCAAGCACTCTACCACTAAGCCATATTCCCAGCCTTTTTTGGGGAGGCGGGGAGGTTAGACATGGAGCTTGAACTTTGGGCCTGGGGGCTGTCCCCGAGCTCTTCAGCTCAAGGCGAGAGCTCTACCATTTGAGCCACAGCGCCACTTCCAAGGCCCTGGGTTCTCACTCAAAATCCTATGTCAGCAGTGAGATAATGTCTGGTACATGATCAGGCATGACCGATTGGACCCCACTTCTGTGTCTGTACCTTGAGATAGGACTGAAAGTAAAAAAGGTGCCCAAAAGACCACGCCGACGAAAAAGTCAGAGAAGAGACAAGATTTATTATTAACATAGTTAAGTTCAACCTCTCCGGGGACAGAAGAGAAAATGGGGCCGTGGGAGGCGCCGAGATCAGGTCTGAGAGTGGCGGCAGGAAGCGTTTCCTGGCACCGACACCTAACAAAAAGAGCCAGGCAGAAAGGCCCATTCACAAACCATTAAAACCATCAGCACAAAGCCTGCCTAAAGAACATCACCCAGGGGAGGAGATACGGGAACTTCCCTCCCAGAAAACTCCTTTAAACTCCTGGTTCCCGGGACCCTTCTCTGGAGAGGGTGAATTCTTGCATTCAATCAACTTGATGCTTTACGAAATTAACTTTACTTCTCTACTTAAATACTTTTATGACTCTTAATGTGTTACCTAGTGGAGAAGGAACAAACTCATGCTCCTAGATGGCATCATAAAGAAATGTTTTTACTGCTTCATCAAGACTTACAAAACTGGCACTTTGGGGTGTGTGTGTGTGTGTGTGAATTCTGGGGCTTAAACTCAGGACCTGTGTGCTGTTTGGTGATTAATTGGAGATAAGGATCTCGTAGACTTTCCACGTCAAACCTCGATCTTCTGATCTCATCCTTCTGAGTGGTGGGATTACAGGTGTGAGCTTCTAGCACCAGGCTGAAGCTGGCATTTCTTTACCTTGACATGTGTGGTAGTGAAATGGTCACTAGAACAATTGGGTGCTTCTTCCTGATCCAGGTCAAGGCCCCAATGCCATTACCTCTCATTGCTTTTGTATCATCAGTGTGACTGTCAACACAGTAAAGAAGACAAATAATGGGCTGGGAAGGTGGCTCAGTGGTAGAGCGCTTGCCTTGCATGTATGAGTTCCTGGGTTCGATTCCTCAGCACCACATAAGCAGAAAAAGCCAGAAGTGGTGCTGTGGCTCAAGTGGGAGAGTGTTAGCCTTGAACTGAAGAGCTGAGGGACAGTGCCCAGGCCCAGAGTTCAGGCCCGTGACCAAAAAAAAAAAGTCTTACTAGGATTCAGAAAATAATATTGGCTTTGTGGATTCTTGAAAGTTGATCCGTGAATCACATTTTGAGAACTGCTGTGGTAGAGAGAAGGAGAGAGCACACTAAATCAAATTCTACTGTTTCTAGGAGAGGCTGCTGGGTAATGGGTTCCATGACCAAATCATGGCAGAGGGCTTGGGGGGAGGAAAGGCAATGGGCTGGATTATTATATAATAGGAACTTTCCAGTGCTTATTAGATTTTTAAAGGCTTTAAGA
The DNA here is from genome assembly GCF_000151885.1 of Dipodomys ordii. Lineage (NCBI taxonomy): Eukaryota > Metazoa > Chordata > Mammalia > Rodentia > Heteromyidae > Dipodomys > Dipodomys ordii. The sequence goes on along the minus strand of NW_012267279.1, from coordinate 7,387,726 downwards.
AGTTCTTTAGAAAATAAATTTTATTTTGGAGTTTGAGAAAAAATATATAAATCTTCTCTAGGAAACCATGATGACCCTGTGTGTGTGTGTGTGTGTGTGTGTGTGTGTGTGTGTTATAGTGTGTGTTATAAACAATTTCTAGTATTTCTCTGAAGCCCTGGAAATGGGATGTGAAAAGGGAGGGTCTGGAGGGAGGGAATGAAGAACTGAGACCTTCAGACCCACCCATGGCCTAAGTCCACTCCCAATTTGTTTCTCATTCCCTTCTGGACTGTCTTCAAGCTGGTGTGTTTAGTGGTGTGCTGACAATACCTGCTACAATGCTTAGTCTTGGTCCCTGCAGCAACCTTATGCGTATATAATTCCTTCAGTGTCTCAGAGGAGAAAACAGGGGCACTGACAGCCTAGCCTTGTCCTTGGTCTTAACAATTGGTAATGACAGACCCAAGATTCAAAGCTAGAAGTCCAGACTTTCATCATCATTCTGCATATTGCCCTTGGCTGCTAGAAATACCACAGTATCGTGTGTGTCAAGAAAATTCTGGAAATGAACGCACCAGTTTGGAGGTCCCATGTGGTGGTCTAGCGTTTAGTGAAATCATAATCTCTTGCCAGTGTAGTGCTTTGATTTCAAAGCAATTTCTAGGGTAATTTAGATTTTTTTCCTGTCCACAATCATGCTGACTTAAGCAATTTTAATCAAAATCAAACGATCCTACCATCTTTTGTTAATAGCTAAGAAAACAATGGCCAAAGGTGAAAGATTTTTTTTCTTTAAAGAACCACAAGGCACTTCAGTTGGCAGACTAATTGAGAGATGGCTGTTTGGATGGGAAACAATGTAATTTGGATTCTAATTCAGCAAAATTGCATAATTGACAACACATGCTTCCCAGTTACCACAGGAGGGCTGGAGGGTGGCTTTCAAGTCTGGAGATGTACAAGAGGTATGCAAAATGGCAGATGCCTAACTATGGTAGAGAATTTTCTTCTGTTTAGTTTCAAATTCTTGTTGCCAAGCTGGTATCATGGGCTGCTCTGAGAAGTGAACAAACTGATAAAGCATTCTCTTAATATACTATGTTCAATATACTAAACAATTGAAAACACTGGTCTGGGGGTGGGGATGGGGTCCTAGTCTAGACTCACAATGGTTTACAATCAAGGACAGTATCTTTTTCTACCCTAGAGCTTTTGGGAGGTGTTGGGGGGAGTCTTTGTTTTTGCCATGAGTAGATGAAATCAAGGTGAATATGTGTGGGCTACACACACACACACACACACACACACACACACACACACACACACTCAATGGCCCAGGGATGCTAAATACCTTGCAATGTGCAGCAGTCCTGCCTGCTGGAGGAGAAAGGATAGCTCTATGTCAGTGACACTGACATAGACTCCAGAAAAGAAGAAACATAATCATCTTTGGCCTTTGAAAAGACTTACACTCATTCCTTCAGAAAACCAAGCACCCAACCAGAAGGGAGCGGAGAATGTACCATGAGGGCGGCTCCGATTGGAGTTGCCCACATCTCTGGTAGTGAGCCTCATGTTAGTGGACTTAATATATAGAGAGAGGTTAGGGGACCAGGTGGAAGCAATATTGCTGAAGAGCTAGCTATCTAGGCTGGAGGAAAATTTGGGTTCGATGATGTCTGAGTGACTACTTGGAAGATGATAAAGTTCAGCATGCTGTCATTAGAATTTCAGGGGAAGTTTGTGAAACAGGAATTAAAATGGAAAATTGAACAGTGAGCTGCAGTATGCAAGATGAGTTTACTAATCCAAGGAGAAAATGCATCATCTTGGTGAGAGCCTGTACTAACTGGCCCTGGTTCTGGACTCTACTATTTATTCACTGGCTAGTATGGTCCTGGGATCTATACATTTTCTTGTACCTGCAGGTGATTGCTCAGTTGTTCAATGTACACAATCTATGTGGGTTTTTTTTTTTTGAGAGTAGATCACATTCTTTCTTAAATTTCCCCTGAAACTGTATGCCTCAATGTGACAGTATTTAGGGGTGAGATTTTGGAAGGTAATGAGAGTTAAGTAGGATCATGATAGGTCATAAGGATGATAAAATTTGATAAGGTGATAACATTTGTTTCCTTTATTTTTTTTATTCCTTTTTCTTTTTTGCTGGGAACTGGTAGGTCACACCTGTAATCTTAGCTACTCAAGAGGCTGAGATCTGAGGGTCATGGTTCGTTCAGCCAGCCTGGGCTAGAACGTCCATGAGCCTCTTATCTCTAGTTAACCACCAAAAAGAGAGCTGTGGTTTGAATGATAGAGCACTAGCCTTGAGCACAAATGCTCAGGGACAGTGTCCAAGCTCTGAGTTCAAGCCCCAGGATTGGCACAATATTTTTTTAGAGCTGAATGCTTGTGGCTCATGCTTATAATCCTAGCTACTCATGAGGCTAATATCTGGAAATCATGGTTTGAGAAGTCTGCTGTATTCCATCTTCAAAAAAAAAAAGTGGGAGACGGGAAGGGATGGGAAGAGGAAACAAAGGAGGAGGCAACAATGTTTGATAAGAAATGTACTCATTATCTTGCCCATGTAATTGTAATCTCTCTGTATGGTATTTTCACAATAAAAAAAAGAAATGTACTCATGACCTTGCTCATGCAACTGTAAGCCCTCTGTACAGTATTTTCACAATAAAAAACTTATTAAAATAAAAAAAGAGAAAAATAGCAGGGCTGGAGGGCTGGGTCAAATGGGAGAGCTCAGTTAAACAAGCCAAACATAAAGCCCTGAGATCAAACCCCAATAGTGCCCGAAAAATTCTTTGTTATCATAAATTAATTGTACAAAGGGGTGTCATTGTGATAGTAACATGTATTCATATAATATGATCAAGTTGAACATATTCATCAGGTTCATCTCTAAGTGTGTGCCTTTTTTAAGAAGAGACACTTGAGAGTAAAGACCTTTTCATTCCCCTTTTTTCTCCTTCCTTATTCTACCCCACTTCTTCCCAGCCTTCCGATCTCTTCGCCTGCCCTCTCTCCACACTTGCACAATGAAGGGTTCATGCAAACATATAGCCTTATAGAGACTACCTGTAACCAAAAGGGACAGTCATCATTTGAAGCCTGTCATGCTGAACTTCCAGTTTTATCTTGAACTTCCCATTTTCAGAACTATGGAAATTTTACTGAATCCATGAATCTAAGGTATATGGTTGTGGCAGCCTGAGTTGATTAACAGAGCCTTGAAAACAGCAAACTGCTGTTGTTTGAGGACCACGTGGGAGGAATAGCAGGTGGTCTTTGGGAATTGGGGCTCCTGATCTTCAGCTTGAACATCTGAATTCTGCTATTGGAAATTTGTAGAGAGGCCCTTGAGCTCCAGTTTGGTGAGTACATGGGCAGAGATTCAGGTACTGATGCTCAGACTCTAGAAACATGGTAATTGCGAGGAAAAGAAGTTGTTCAAAGCTACAAAATTGGTGGATATCTGTTACATGACACAGAAAACAAACATATAGTGCTTTCTAGGGGTCTGCCTTTGCCTAGGCACTAAACAAGATTTGAGAGTAGGGTGTCTAGTTAACTCTCACTCTTCTTAGTGTGGTACTCAACTGTATTTTTTCTACTTATGATTCTCATGAATTAATGTCAGGAAAGATTGCATTGGAGTCATCATTAAAATTTTGACTGACTCTACTGAGGGCATTTCTATGGTGAAGTATTTTACATATTGCTATGGACTGAGTTGTAATATCCCTTCCTCCAAATTAATGTGTGGAAATCATACCCCTGCAGGTGATGGAATTAGAAGGTAGGGGTTTTGGGAATTGATTAGGTCTTGAGAACAGAGCCTTCATGAATGGGATTAGTGTCCCTACAGGAGGGACCCAAGAAGAGACTCCTTGCCCCTCCCACCACGTGAGTACATTGGGACAAGTTACTGTCCATCAAGAAGGCACGGCATCCTCACCTGATATCCAATCCTTCAGTCTTCCTCTTGACTTCCCAGCCCCCAGAACTGTGTGGAACAAGTTTCCATCATTGATAAACTTTTTTTTACAGGGACCTGTATGGGTTGATGCATTTTCCTAAGAAGTAGCTTAGAATAGGCTTAGGTAGGAATTGAAGGTTAAAATAGATAGGGTGGGAAAATATTAGCCATTAATTAAGAAAGAAATTACATGAGAGGCTAATCTGTTGTTGACAACTGTGTTAGTTTGCAAAATTCTTCCAATTGGCCAGTGTGCTTTTGGTTACTAGGAAATTAGCTGGTTTCCTTTTCCTTTTTGGAGTTGAAAATTCTTGAAACTCACCTGTGTGTGTGTGTGTGTGTGTGTGTGTGTGTAATTACGCTGGTACCAGGTCTTTGAACTCAGGGCTTTTATGCCAGGCTAACATCTACCACTTGAACCATGCCTCCAATCCTTCCTTTTTGCTGATTAATTGGAGATAAGAAAAAGTGTCTTGGATTTGTCTGGTTAAACTGGCTTCAAACCACGATCTTCAGATTTTAGACTCTTGAGTGTTTAGGATTACAGACGTGAGCCAGTGGCCCTTCGCTGACATTTCTACTTTCAAATTCTATTCTTTTTGGACTTAGCATTAGGTTGAAAGAAAGTTGTACTGTCAGGAGAAAAGGATCCCTTTGAATCTCCCTTCTTTTGCTGAAAGAAAGAAAACGTGTCCACAAATTGGGACCCTGGTGAGTATGAATTGTACAATTTTGAGAAAACGGGATATTATAAACTGTGAAGCACTTGATTAATGATTGTTCTACTATGAAAAGGAACCTCTTTTTCTGAGCACTTAGGCCCTCTTCACAATCCTTTTCTGAAAAGCCCTTTTCTTTCATTATACAATCACAATTATCTCTCTGTGGAGTGCATAACCTAACACCTCTCCACACACAGTGCCAAGGTTGGAAGCCATAATAAGCTGAGTGCTCACCTTTGAAGCCATTATTTCAATCATTAGCACACAGTTGATTCCAGAAGTGGACATTAACATTTGAAAATGTGTCAGCCAGAGTATGAAATTCATCATGATTATGGAGCACCTGCAATTAAAACGCAATGTTCTGTTGTGTATATACACCACTTTTTCTTGATCCATTCATTCATTTCGAGGCATCTGGGATGATTCCATACATTGGCTATGGTGAATAGTGTTGCAATAAGCATGGTTGTGCTGATGGCCTTACTGTATGCTAGTTTGAAATCTTTCAGATAAATGCCCAAGAGTGGAATTGTTGGATATGGGAATGTTTTATTTTTTATTTTGAGGAACCTCCATATTGCTTTCCAGAGTGGTTTACATTCTCACAAACAATATATTAGGGTTCTTTTCTGTCCATATCATGACAGCATATGTTTTAGTTTGTATTCTTGATGATGGCCATTGAGGTGGAATCCCAGTGGTTTTTTTTAAATATATATTTTTATTGTAAAGATACTGTACAGAAGGGTTACAGTTACACGAGCAAGGTAATGAGTCCATTTCTTATCAAGCATTGTTACTTCTTCCTTTGTTTTTCCCCTACCATCACTTCCCTCCCCACCTCCCCAATTCCTCCCTCCCTGCAAAGTTGTAAAGTTAGTTTTCAACATACTGTCTTGTACATTTCATTATTACAATGGATCGTCCTGAATCCTTATTTCAGCATTTTGTTATTTCCCTTTCCCTCCCCAAATTAGCAAAATGCATATACAAGATGCAGGACACCGGAATCAAATACAGTGACAATAGGGATAGTACCATGGGGGGAGAACATAGAAACAAAAAAAAAATCACATAGTACATTATAAGAACATAAAAAGAACAGCAACAAAGATAAAATCTCTTGTGTCCCTATCTTGGGATCTTTTCATTTAGCATCAGGTTATATGGTCGTATGTACATAGCTTTTGACCTCTTCTGCTTGTCCTAGACATATATTAGTTATTGCAGATAAGGGAAACCATGGGACCTATGTTTCTTTGAGTCTGGCTTGCTTCACTTAATATAATTCTTTCCAAGTCTTTCCATTCCTTAACAAATGGGGAAGTGTCATTCTTTCTGATGGAGGCATAGAATTCCATGTATATATATGTATATATATACATATATATGATATATATATGTATATGTATGTATATATGTATATATACATATATATGTATATATATACATATCTATCTGTCTATCTATATACATATATATATATATCACATTTTCTTGATCTATTCATCTACTGAGGGGCATCTGGGTTGGTTCCATATCTTAGCTATGGTGAATAATGCTGTGATAAACATAGTTGTGCTGGTAGCTTTAGTATGGTCTTGTTTGTGATTGTTTGGGTAAATGCCTAAAAGTGGGATTGCTGGGTCATAGGGGAGCTCTAT
>NW_012267279.1:7376720-7380149 GCF_000151885.1 Dipodomys ordii | reverse complement strand
TCTATCTATCTATCTATCTATCTATCTATCTATCTATCTATCTATCTATCTATCTATCTATCTATCTATCTACCTACCTACCTACCTATCTTTTCTGATACTGGCTGTGACTGGGGCTTGAACTCAGGGATTTGTGTTCTTTTTTAGCTTTTTCACTCAAAGCTAGTGTACTACCATTTGAGCCACACCTCCACTTTCCTGGTTACTCATAGTTTTGAGAAAAAATGAGTCTAATTTCTTGGGAGACTCTAATAGATCATCTTTGCAGTTCAATTGGGAAGGAGAAGAAAGGGCAAGTATTCCTGTTCTGTCTATCAAAAATTCACATTTCATTATTAATGCCATTGAAAGAGCTGGTGGACAATAATGAGCATAAATATACAAAAGTGTATATGGGAAAAGTAAAATGTAAAGCCTCAGTATGGGTCAATATTATATTAACCCAAAGATTTTCTAGATGGTTCTTGTCACTCAAGGAACACTACTTTCTGCTAAAGCTCAGATAGAGAATCAGTAAAGTAAGATGGTGTAATTTGAGGAACCTTGACCAGTCCTCCTTTGGCTCTGGGATGTATTTGAAATGAGTAAATTTTTTCCTATCCGTGTAAATTCTATGGGTCCTTGCCAGTGATCAATCTCTACTCATTATAGAGATTGTTATAATGCTGCATAACACATCACCCAAATCCCAGTGGCTTCAAATAGCAGCATTAATTTTACTTGTAGATGTGCCATTTAGGAAGGGCTCAGTGAGCACAGATATCAGAGGCGCAGCTTGAAGGTTGGAGTTAGGATTGTTTAAAGGTTCATTCACTTATAGATCCTGGGATTAATGAATGGTTGGAAGACAAAAATAGCTGGTGCTGGTGCAAGTGGGAAATCTTTCATTCTCCTTTCTGTCAATATACAAAAAAAGTTGAAATATATTTGTTTTATATATTTATATTATATATTATTTTATTATACATAATAGAATATATATAACATGATGTTTGAAATATGTATTCAATATGGTATATATAAATTGAGCTAATTAATACACATAGTGTCTCACATACTTGTGGTGTGAACACTTAAAATCTATTCTCAGTAATTTTCCTAAATATCATACATCACTGAAACTATCGTTCACTGTGTTGTACAACCAGTCTCAATCTCTTGGACTTATTTCTTCTATCTAATGGAAATTATGTATCTGTTGACTAATATTGTCCCAATTCTCATTCTCCACTCTTTCCATCTTCTGCTTTCATTGATTCAACTTTTTAACGTTCTATATATAAGTGAGATCATGCAGTATTTGTCCTGTGCCTGACCTATTTCATGTTACATAATTTTTTCCCCAGGCTCATCCATGCTGCTACAAATAACACAATTTCTTTATATTTAAGGGCTGAATAGGGTTCCATTGTATATACGTGCTACATTTAAAAAAATATACTTAGCTACTGATGGACTCTTAGTTGATTTTGTATCTTGGCTATTGTAAATAATGCTGTGGTGAACATACGAATACAGATATCTCTTTGACAATTGATTTCATTTCCTTTGAATGTATTCATCAGTGGGGTCAATGAATCATATGGTAGTGATTTTTTTAACAGACAATGCCATTTTCACTGGTTAGTTTGATTTTTAATTGTTTTTGAGGTTTTGGAGATTTACCCCATAGCTTTAAACATGATAGGAAATCACTATAATTGGAGTCACATCCTACAAGTGTTTTTTAATTTTTTTTTGTTGGTCATGGGGCCTGAACTCTGGGCCTGGGCGCTGTCCCTGAGCTCTTCAGCTCAAGGCTAGCACTCTACCACTTTAGCCACAGTGCCACTTTTGCCTTTTTCTGATTATGTGGTACTAAGGAATCAAACCCAGGGCCTCATACATGCAAGGCAAGCATTTTACTATGGAGCCACCTTCCCAATCCTGTTTTTTAATTTTTGAGAAACCTCCATACTTATTTTGCTGTTGGCTACCCTAATAGTTACTCCAGCCAATAGTGTGCTTGGGTATTTTTTTTTCTATATATCCTTGCCAGCACTTATCTGTGATCATTTTTGTAATAACCATTCTAATAACTATGAGATAATAGTGTAGATTTAATTTGCATTTTTCTGATGTTTTCATATACCTGTTGACTATTTGTATGTCTTCTTTTGAGAATTGTCTGCTCAGATCTTTTGCTTATTTCTAAGTTATTCATTTTCTTGTTGCATTACTTATATTTTGAATAGTCACTCCTCTTCATGTGAACCATTTGCAAATATTTTCTCCCATTTTGTAGGTTGTGTCTTCACTCTGTTTCTTTTGCTTTACAGTGCTTTGTAGTTTGATATAATTCCATTTGCCTGTTTTTTGCTTTTGGTGTCATATTCAAAAATGAAATCAAGATCCATGGGCTGGGAAGGTGGCTCAGTGGTAGAGTGCTTGCCTTGCATGCCTGAGGCCCTGGGTTCGATTCCTCAGCACCACATAAGCAAAAAGAAAAAGTGGCGCTATGGATAATGAGCTAATAAGAGGAAAATTGAATTGAGAATGTACAAAGTTGTTTTTTTTTTTTTTTGTTGGTCGTGGGGGCTGACCTCTGACCCTGGGCACTGTCCCTCAGCTCTTCAGCTCAAGGCTAGCGCTCTACCACTTGAGACATAGTGCCACTTCTGACCTTTTCCGTTTATGTGGTGCTGAGGAATCAAACCCAGGGTCTCGCTCATGCATGCGTGGCAAGCACTCTACTACTGAGCCACCTTCCCAGTCCTGAACAAAGATTTTTGTAGACTAGGCTCCTCAAAATAATTTCCTGAGTCAAAGGTATGTACATGAAAAACTGTATGCATATATATATATATTTTTTTTTCTATCAGTTGAGGGGCTTGAACTCTGGGTGTGGGTGCTGTGCTGAGCTCTTCAGCTTAAGTCTAGCATTTTACTTCTTTTTTTTAAAATTTAATTTTATTTTATTTGTGAACATACTGTACAGAGGGGTTACAATTACATGGGCAGGATAATGCATACATTTCTTACCAAGCATTGCAGCCTCCTCCTTTGTTTACCCTTCATAGCATTTTACTTCTTGAACCATAGCACCACTTGTGGCTTTTTCTGCTTATGTGGTACTGAGGATTCGAACCCCAGGCTTCATATATGCTAGGCAAGCACTCTACCACTGAGCCACATCCCCAGCCCACCAATTTATAGTCTATCTGTAGTAACTAAGAAAATGTGATATCCTAGGTATCAAAAGGAAAGAGTCAATGCTGTAGAGAACTGAGACTTGGTCATTGAATTTAACAGTGTGGCAGTTCTGAATGAAAGAGATGGGACCTGTTTGTAGATGTGAGGGGAATTAGAGACTGTTAGTATTCCCCCCTCCCTCCAGGAGCTTTACTGAAAGGATAGGAAATGGGGCTTTAGGCTGGAGAGTATGTTAGT
>NW_012267279.1:7334417-7375160 GCF_000151885.1 Dipodomys ordii | reverse complement strand
AAAGCCAGAAGTGGTGCTGTGGCTCAAGTGGTAGAGCGCTAGCCTTGAGCTGAAGAGCTGAGGGACAGCGCCCAGGCCCAGAGTTCAGGCCCCACAACCAAAAAAAAAAAACCAAAAACCAAAAAACAACAACCATGTCTTGTTTGCTTGACATATATTTTAAGAATTTCCATGAGGGTAGTTCTCCCCACCCCCTTTGTAGGATTATGTATGGGTAGCTAAAAGGGACATCTTTCTTCCAGAGGGAGTGGTTTGTAGCATCCTTTGGTGAGTACTTAGCCATGAAATTGAGCAGAGATGTCACAGATACTTCTATCCAAAAATACAGAAAGTTACTCTTCCACTGACTCTACTGTTACCCCTGTTGTTGGCCACATTTAATGGTTTATCTACACATGGGAACTGCATGTTTCTAAAACACATTGCATGGTTCTGTATATACACAGAAATTTCCAGTCCACAGCAACGTGCAATAGAATTCACTCACTGTCAGTAAGAATTCACTCACTTTCACACTGTATGGTGCTAAAACACACTTCTTCCTGTTTTCTCATCTGATTCCTGCTTATCTTCCAAGACCAAGCTTATTTCTTGTTCCTGCAGTGATTTATATTCTTGTCTTCATCAAGTATTTCTAGAGTACTTACACTTGTCAAGGCATTGGGGATACAACAGACAGCAAAACACTTGTTTTCTCTCCTTAATGGAGCTTACTGGACAAACAGGTTATAAATAATAACACAATTAATTATATTTGTGATGATGGTTTTGGTAGTATTAGAATTTGAACTCAGGGCCTTGTACTTGCTAGACAAGTCTTACCACTTAAGCCATTCCCCAGATGTTGTGATAAATGTTTCTAAACGATAACTCTGGTATATCAAGAGATCATAAATCAGTGTAACATAACTGCATGTAGAATGTGAGGGAAAAGGAAGTTAGGCAAACTAGCTCTAAGGACAAAATCCTGGTGCCAAGAGCTGAGGATGAGCTGGGGTAAACTGAATGAAGGGATATCGCAGCAGAAGGAATAGTATATATGGGGACTCTAAAGAATAAAATGAGAATGAAAACTGTGAAGAACAGAAAGAAAGCCAAAGTTTCAGAAAGAGGAGCACATGAGATCTGAGTTCTTCCAGAGCCAGCCAGGTCATGGAATGGTGTGCAGGCTATGATAGGAGTTCCTAGACTTATTCTCATAACGAGGGCACATGATTGAAGAAGTTTAGGCCATAAGAAATTACATGATATTCATGTTTTTTTTGGTTTGTTTTTTGTTTTGGTGGTTGTGGAGCTTGAGCTCAGGGGGGCCCTTGGGCTTTGTCCTTGAATTTTTTCTGCTCTTCTGCTCAAGGCTAGTGCTCTACCGCTTGAGCTACCGCTCCACTTTTGGTTTCCTGGTGGTTAATTGGAGATAAGTGTTTCACAGGCTTTTTCTGCCTCGGCTGGCTTCCACCCATGATCCTCAGATCTCAACCCCCTGAGTAGCTAGGATTACAGGTGTGAGCCACTAGCACCTGGCTGATATTCATGTTTACTCCCTATGCTTTTTCTGAAGTTTGTATGGGCACTAGTGGTTCTGAGAGGAGGCTTTGAGTTAGAGAGCAGAGGCAAACTTTAGACAGAACTGAGAAGGAAGACTCAGGAATCTGATTTTAAGGATGTGCATGATGAGGGAGAGGCAAATGTCATGGTTGATATGATTTTTACCTTCCCTGTTTGTGATTTTCTTCTGGAAATACTGTGTTCAGGGTGGCTGGGGATGGCTATATATTTAGGTTCCTTTAAGGCTGGTTCTTTGCCCCAAGTAGAATGGGATGAAGGCAGTAAGAGACTGTGGATATGTTCTGGGAGTAATTGTAAAGTGATATTATGAACTCCAGTTAAGAAAAGAAATGAGAGCAGAGGCAAGTGACCAAGTAGTAAGGAGTTCTTTATCTTCCATTAGGAATAACTATTACTATGGGGATACTTGAGCAATTGACTTGAAAAGATTGAGATGTTTGAATTAAGAAGGGAATGATGCAGAGTTTAGTCTATTATTAAGGGAGGTGGTGGCTTAGCTCCAGAAAAATAGTGAAGTTGCTGAGACACTGCCCAGACTGTACAACACAAAACTCCAGGGGGTGCTATTCACATAGGAGACTTTTTTGTTCAAAAATTATATTTTTTATTATCTTTAAGTAGGTGTATAAAGGAGTTGCCATTAAACAAATCAATTTATAAGTAAGTGCATCTTGATCCATGTCACCTCTTTCATTATCCTTCATCTCTTCCCCTCTCTGACAATTAAAAAAAACCACTTTTTTTTGATAATTAAAAAAATGTTTTCTGGAGTCTGAAAATGTGTTGACTGTGCCAGTGGATGAAAACACAGAATGTCAGATGTAAATTCCACATGGGTATGGAAGCCACTAGGAAAGACAGAAGGAAATGGGTGAATAAGAATATTGTGAGCCAAGAGGATATCTACAGATAAGAGCAATGAGGAGTGAAAGGGTAGAAGGGCTAGAGGTGCACTCCCCAAGGGAATGTGTATCTTGGCCAGGGGCAGAGCAGTACCTGTGTGGGAGCTGCACCAAGGATGAAATTACTCCCAGCTATTGAGATAACAACATGGAGATGAAGTTTATCACTGGCAAGGCAGTTACAGAGAAACTGTTTTGCTTCAGGATAGATGGCTCTCGATATAAAAGAGAGGTATAAGAACTTTCTAGAAGAGGACAGAGGTGAGTCTTGGCTGATCTTGGAGAGAGATCTCTAAGAGTACCGCGACAAGGGTTAGATGGCAAGAGAAGAAGGGGAATTGGGTGTAGAAGGAGAAAATCTTGAGCTTCATAGGCCTGATCACAATGCAGAAGAGAAGGTACAGAAGGGTTAGGTTAGATTGAAAATGAAGGCAATATTCAAGTCCAGGATACCATGTTCCAAAAGCCCTGTGCTTTTCTTCAACCGGAGTTTCTTAGCCTGATCTCTTTGCACATTGAGGACCAGCAAGGTCTTTGTTGAGAGACACTGTCCTGAGCATGGCAGCATATATTACAACATCCCTGACTTGTACCCACATACCCTCCCAGTTCAGATAAGCAGACACGTATGTGTCTAGATACTGCGAAATAGCCGAGGGTTTGGGAGACATAAAATGGTCCCAGCCGAGAACTAGTACTCTAAATCATACAGCGGAGTGGATTCAGAGTTGTGGTGCGTAACAACTCATGGCCTATCCTTGCATCTGGGGAATACCAGAAATGTCTTTACATTTTCCACACAGTTTTGTGTGGAGGGAAAAGTGTAGCTCACATAAGTTAAGTTCTCTAATCAAATGTGTGGGGGGGGTGAGGGGGGAGGAGATGATGATCCGCTGCTCATTCCATGAAGAAATTTTTTTTGTTCTCATTGGTTTATAGAGCTCATTCTTCATTGGGATTTTTTTTTTCCAGGAAGCAATCTCAGAATCAGAATTTCTAATATAGAACGAAGGCAAAGGCAGTACATTACAAAGTGTTTGGTCCAAGTAGAGTGAAACTGGGAGGATTTCTGCAGCAACTATTCACAGAGCCATTGACAGGAGTGCAAATGCTGACTTCTGAGAGCAGCTAAGCTGCTTCTCCTCCATGGAGAGCAGGTCAGCAAGGCCTGGGTGAGCCCCAGCTGAGAGGTTCTTGGCACTGGCGCCTGCTGCCTTCATTCCTCCTGCCAGCCAGAGCGGACGTGTAGAGCAGGGTTTGGTGCCAGGAACTGGGTGGGAAAGGGGAAGGAAATTCAAACAAGAGAATGCCCCCGAAGTGTCTGAAAAGAGGCTTTTAGTGGCATTCTTTCAGTGCTCCCAACCACATTGAAGGTAAAAAAAAAAACAACCAACAACTTCCAAAGCCACCACAGCCACTCTGGAGAACAGCAGAGCCTCTCGATAAATGATATGATCACATCTATTTGTTGGACAAAGGCCTGCATTGTATCTCAGACTAAAACATGTTTCTCCTTCCAGTTCTTGCTTTGTGACAAATCTTCAAAAAAAAAAAAAAAAGCGCTTACAAAGGAACAGCCTGGAAACTTGGCAAAGTTGTGAGGAGCTCTGTTCCTGCCAGAATATCTGATCGAAAAGAGTTTTTGGCCTATTTTGCCAGTCTGCTTTGCAATTTGCAAACAATTTCTCTCTCTCTTTCTCTCTCTCTCTCTCCTCTCTCTCTCTCTCTCTAAATTTTGGTTGGTTGTGGGTGTGTGGTGGGTTCATGAAAGTGTTTGGAACTCATTTCTGATGTTTATAGACAAAGCTTCTTCCATGTGCATTAACTTCTGGAGTCGGGAGCAAGTGTCTGTTCTTGGCATAAGTACAGAATTCACCTCTGAGCCCCTGGGGAAGGAGGGTCCAGGACAGACTCTGATGTAAAGAGATTATCACCTGCTCCTCCTCTATGCTGTACTATTCTTCATGGACACTTTCCAATAGCTTGGTGAATTCACATGGTTTTATTAAGTTCTCAGATTTCCTTAGGAATGAAAAACACTCTCCATGACTTGAAGATGGAATTAATTGTCCTCAGTTAAAGCCTAGTAAAGAAATGCTTCCCAAGGTCAGGATGTGAAGGCAATTTCTCATGGGTGTAAACCTGCAGAGTTTATCTCCAAGGGTCACCTATCATGTGACTCCATTTACACAACATTGTCAAAGTGAAGAAACCAGTTGGAGGCCTGCTTTGTGGTTGGCAGGGATTAGGTGGGGGAGTCAAGCAAGGGTGTGACTAGGAAGCAGTAGCTGTAGGGAATTCCTTCCTGCTGACAGCACTGAGCCCTCTGGATCAAGGTGGTGGTTACACAGGTTTTCGCTTGGGATAAAATGTCACATGAGTACATATGTGGCAAAAGCAAAAAAAAAGTCATGCAGAAAAGCGTGGAATTCAAGGAAGGTCTGTTGTCTATTTAATTACAAGGTGCCGATGTGGATTTCCTGGTTTGGATAAGGTATTTATTATACATAATAGATTTATAAGATGTCACTGTTGAGAGAAGTTGGGAGAAGTGGGGTATACAGAATCTCTCTGTACTATCTTTAAAACTATTTGTGGATCTTAAATTATTCAAGATTAACAGTTAAAAATAAGATGTAAGAAAACCCTCTAATTGTAGGGCTTCACAGCATCTAGCATGATAGAGATGCGCACAGGAGGTGTTAGGAAATGGATGACATGGATGGTTGAATGAGCAGAGATCTTCTGCATTGGGTCATAGGAAGTGATAATAGACAAAATTGTTGAATATGCTAATTTTGAGTATTAAAATTTTACTATCACTGGTAAGCCCTTTAAGCACTATTCAATGTTCTTTTTTTTTTTTTACTGAAAGCAGTATTCGCAGTTTGATCTCAGAACTTCCAACTTGCTAGGCAAGTGCTCTACTGCTTAAGGTGTACCTCAGATGCTTTTTGAGATAGGGTTTTTGCGGTTTGCTTGGGCTGGCATGGACCGTGATCCTCCTATTTATGCTTCCTACCGTAGCTGGGATGACAGGTGTGCACCACCATGCCAACCTTTTTCTTTTGAGATGCATGTCTCATACACCCCCAAAACTGCACCCTTTCAGTGTCACTTGAATGAAAGGCACATTACACCGGCGTCTAGCTAAGCAATACCTAGTCCCTATAAACTCCCCTTTAAAAAATGTTAATGAATCTTAAGTATTTTCAAAAATGTAAAGAAAACAAGAGCATTACCAATGATAGAAAAAAAAAATCCAGATTGCAGTTAACACTGGGAGTTAGGTCAGTGCTCTTGTTGGGTTAGTATATGTGTATGGGGCGGGGGGCGAGTGAGTATATGGTAATTTTCATACTATTAATTTTAAAGTTGTACATATCACACACATGATTTTTTCATATGTGTGCTATAATTCATGCACGGTAAATCAGGTGGAGAAATTAAATAAATATGAGATCAAAGCAAAACAGGACCAAGGACATTTGGTTGTGTGACAAGAGTTGTTTTATTGACAAGGGCAGATCAAACAGAGACAGTTTGCTCCCAAGAGGGGACATCTGGCTCATCTTTGTGGGTCATTGTGACTGCTGGCCCCAGAAGTCACTGTAGATTTCCATAAAGAGGCTCTGGATATAAACTATCCATCAGAGATGTATCTGCCAATGGGCAGCACTGTGAGGGAAATGAAAATGATTTCCCTTGTAAACTCTGACAGCAGACCAGAGAGCCATTAATGCTCATCAGCCCCTGGCTCACAGAGAGGGAAAGGCAAACCTCAGTCATCTATGCTGATGAAGGGAGCAGAGCATTCTCACTTCTCCTGGCAGACCTTTAGGAGAAAAGAGGGAGCATGTGAGATTTAACACTAGGACCAGAAAGGTTGCTCTGAAGCATATGGAAAAATGAGACCTTAGTTCAGATTTCGAAGCTATTGAGAGCACCTGGGGTGAAGGGGACCAGAATCCCTAGGTATCAGGTCTGACACCTTTCACGGTTCATGTTACTTATTACTGTTCTCTATGAGAACTTAAGGGCACTGCCAGGGATATGTATCAAAAGGCTGGACACAAACTTTGTGGCAGTGAAAAATAAAGTCTCGTGTTTGTTTTCTATCACTGAGACAAAATACCTGAGATAATCTGCTTAAGAGGAGGAAAGGTTTATTCTGGCTCACACTTTCAGAGGTTTCTGTACATTGGCACTGGGTCTTGTGGCTTTGGGCCTGCATTGGCACAGTGCATCACTGCGGGAGTCTACTCACCTTATAGTAGCCAGGGAGCGAAAAGAGAGGGGAGAGGCCTGTCGTCCCAATATCCACTTTGACAGCATGCCCCCAGTGACCTACCTTTCTTCCACTCAGCCAGCATAAGTCCCAGTAGCAGTCCTACAGGATGGCAACTGAGCCTTTAGCATAGAGGATACTGGGGAAGCAATGAAGATAGAAACCATAACCACTAGAAAAACCAGATAAAGATGGAGTAAGCTTTTGTTTTCTTTTTCTTTTGGTCGGTCATGGGGCTTGAACACTGGGCTTGAGCGCTGTCCCTCAGCGCTTCAGCTCAAGACGGGTGCTCTACCACTTGAGCCACAGCGCCACTTCTGGTTTTCTAGTGGTTTATTGAAGATAAGAGTCTCATGGACTTTCCTGCCCAGGCTGGCTTTGAACCACGATCCTCAGATCTCAGCCTCCTGAGTAGCTAGGATTACAGGCGTGAGCCACTGGCGCCTGTCTTAGAGTAAGCTTTTCATCCACGGAGTGTTACATGATTTTTTTCACAATGTTGTGTGCTTTTGGCTGCCTAATCTGAATAACTGAGCTTGAAGGAGATGGCTCCTTAGTGCTTCTTTTCAAAGCTAGCAACAAGGGCACAGGTGGCTCACGCCTGTCATCCTAGCTACTTAGGAGGCTGCGATCTGAGGATCATGGTTCAAAGCCTTCCAGGCAAGAAAATCAGTGAGACTCTTATCTCCAATTATCCACCAGAAAATCAGAAGTGGTGCTGTGGCTCAAAGTGGTAGAGTACCAGCCTTGAGCAAAAAAGAGCTCCCGGACAACGCTCAGGCCCTGGGTTCAAGCCCACGGCTGACAACCCTTTCCCTCCCTGCCCCACCCCCCACAAAACTCAACAAAACAAAACAAACAAACAAAGCTAGTAATAAAACATGGAAATTGGGAGCTATTTGTACTTAACTCCTTAAGTGTAAATTATAATATGTGAATAGAATAAATACAAAATACAATATGTGATTTGATTCCTGTAAACCTATGTATATAAAAAATAAAAATGTCACAAAATGATCAGTCATTTGACTCTGATTTGTGTTATTAAATCTTTCTCTGTATATTTATATATAGACTTACAACATATATACAGATAGACAGGTAGATACATAGATAGATAGGTGAGATTTTATTTGTTATTCTGTGTTTTGGATTTTTTTCTTACCAATATGTCTTAAAGGTGGGATGTGGTGGTACATGCCTATAGTTCCAGCTAGTAGGGAAGCAGAGACAACAGGATTGTGAGTTTTAGACCTTTCTGAGAGAAGTTAGTGATACCTAATGTCAAAAACAAAGTACAAATAAAAAGGATGGAGGATATAACGTGATAGATCACTTGCCTAGCAAGTACCAGGTCCCATGTTCAATCTCTAATACTGAAAACAACAGCAACAACAATAACAACAGTAAAACCAAAATCAAAATAAAAGAAACCAAAACCACTCAATCAGAAAAGACACTTGTTTTAGAATCTTTCCATATGGTGCCTGTGTCTACTTCAACAGTCTTGGTAAATGTGTTGCTGAACACTTGCTATACCAGTCTCCTAGCGATGGACTTAGGCTGCATCTAATCTAGAGCTTCACAAAGATCTGTGAATACTCTAGATCATAAGGCCTGATTTGGACCATCTAGATGAGTATTTTGTAGAATTGATTCTCAGGTCCGTATATCCCACTAGGTGGCCTCCAAAAATCCTGTGCTAAATTACCTTCCCTCAGAATGTACACGAATTCAGAAAAAAGTAGATACTATTCACCTTTAAAATATTTGCCCATCTGAGAGATTAAAATCATGCGGTATATGGCTTTAATTCATTTCCCCAGTTCTAGTGAGGCTACATATCTTTTCTTATGTAATTTGCCACTTGTGTTTCTTCTGCTAATTATCTTTATCTACTTTCCTTGAAAAAAATAGTCTTACTAATTTTTAGGCACTGTGTATAAGTGCTAATAACTTTATTATGGAACAAGTATTATGTCTTGGTTTGTTGCTTTTCTTTTTTCTTTCAGCATGATTTTTTTTTTTTTTTTAGGTTTCACTGGCTATACAGAGGGCGATTTTATTGTTACATTCCCACACATGTTTATAATATGTCTCACCCCCCTTGATCACTTTCCTTTCTGTTATTTTTCTTTAAAGTTTGTTTGTGGTGTTGTTAGCCTTAGAGAGATTTAAAACTGATCAGTTGTAAAAATAGTAACTTAAAAAACATGATTTATACATTTTGTGTTTTGCTGAGAAAAATTTCTTCCAAGATCATAAAGTTATTACTTTAAACTTTCTTCTGATACATTCTTAATACTTAGATTTATTTTTTGGGGGGGGGGTGGTACTGTTGCTTTTAACTTTTTTCCCCCCACAGAGATTCTCATGCTTCTGCTAAGGTTAGCCTCAGATGTTGATCCTTCTATCTGTCAATAACTAGGGTTATAAACTTGATTCACATGTCTAGCTTGCTCTTCAAGATAGGTCTTACAACTATTTTTTTTTGTTCAGATTGGTTTAAAACTGTGATCCTCCTATTTTTACTTCCAAAATAACTAAAATTACAGATGTGAGCCACTATATGCAGCTAATATTTAAATATTTAATCCAAATGGGATTTATTTTTGTACATAGTATAAGAATCTAGTTTTGTACCCTTTCTCCAAATGGATAACCATCTGTTCCACCAGCACATAGTGCTTATTGTATACTTTTTTGGTCATACATTAAGTTTAAATGCATAAAGTATTTCATTCCATTCATGCCTAGTCTCATGCTGATAAAACCTTGCAAGACTAAATTTTTTTTTTTTTTTTTACTAAGTGCAAGAAGCCATTTGTGAGGACTGACATGACACAGAGAAGTTTTACTTTGTGTGGAGGAGATTGGTGAGCTCCATAGGCCTCTCTGGCCCAGTCTATGAAACAGTGTTAACTAGAACCAAACCCAAGAGGCCTTTGAGAGCTATATTAACCTAACAGCACTCTTACTAAGAATCGCAGAGATTGAGATCTCCTCACTGTGCACAAATCATCTGAATGAATTAAACATGTAATTGAAAGGCTCATCGTGTGCTCCTCGAATGCTTTCCTGTACCAGAAATAAAATGTAAGTGAAATAATTTTCTCTTTCAAATAAATATTATATACTGCAGGCTTCACTGGCTCCATTAGCACCATCCAGTTGCACAGAGGTGATTATATTATTTATAACACATGCAGATACTAAGAGGATCCTTCAACCTTGGGCAGATAAGCACTATAGACTTTCTCTCCTTACTCCCCAACTCAGCATTTTTTGCTTCCTCTCTTTTTCTTCTTTTTATACCAACAGGCCTATTTCTTGAGATTCAAGAATAGGCAGCTGTTTTCAAAGATATTTCCTTTGTTCAATCTTTTGAACAAGTCAGTGTTAGCAACTTTCATGAGATGGAGAATTCCTGTTATCCTCTAGTAGGGTCATGATTTTCTTTGTATAAATTGAGGCACTCAGAAGGTGTTGTCAGTAAGTAAAATGACTACTAGAGCAGTCCTCAACACTGGAATACATTCTATAAGGCTCTAAGGAGGCTCCAGTTAAGATAGTCTTTATTATCTTCACCCACCATGTGAAAAGAAGAAAATAACCACTAACACTCACTGAGGATTTGTATTGTACCCCTGTGGGCATCATATACATCATTTTTGATCAGTTGAAGAAATTGAGGATCAGTAATTTTTTCAATATAACCCTGAAGAAAAGAAGAGCTAGATTGGACGTAGAAATTTCTGGTGGGGGGGGAGGGGAAGGGGGAGAAGGACCAGGTGATATGGCTCATGCCTGTAATCCTAGCTACTCAGGAGGCTGAGATCTGAAAATCCTGGTTTGAAACCAGCCTGGCCAGGAAAATCCATCACACACACACACACACACACACACACACCCACACACACACACACGAGAAAGAAGCTGGAAATGGAGGTAGAGTGTTAGGCTTGAGAGAGAGAGTGGGAAAATAAAAGCTCAGGGATAGTGCTCAGGTCCTGAGTTCAAACCCCAGGACTGGCACACACACACACACACACACACACACACACACACACACACAATTTCTGGACCTCAAATATAAATTATTCCATTTTTAGTTATATATATATATTGTTGTAAAAATACTGTACAGAGAGGTTACAGTTACATGAGTAAGGTAATGAGTACATTTCCTATTGAGCATTGTTACCCTCTCCTTTGTTTTTCCTCTACCATCCCTTCCAGGCCCACCACCCCACCTCCTCCTCCCCCACCCCAGTTGTAAAGTTTGTTTTCAACATAGTGTCTAGCTGCAAATTCTTTAAGTTGTTCCACACTGAGAGGTGTGGTCTATATTCTTACCCTTCTAATGAAGGCAGGCTAGTGGCTTCTATGATCAATTGATATGAGAAACTTTATGTGACTTTTGAAGGTGGGTCAAAATAGGCCATCCGTTCTGTCTCGCTTACTAAATCCTTTGTTCTTGGAACTCCAGCCCATCAGATAAGAGGCTTGAGTGTGGCCACATGCTAGGCTTTGCCCAAGCCACATGGAGTGGCTGCATGCATGTAGGCACTTCAGCTAAACAAATTTTGTAAATCTAGTTTAAGTGTTAGACATACAATGGAGAAAGCCCGTGCTGTGTCTTGACTCTAGGATCCCATTGCCCACAGACATGTAACTCTTCCCACCTGAAGCTCCATATTCCATGGCACACAGGGAGACCATTCTGTGGGTTTCCTTCCAGACTTCTAGTTCCCAGCTTCTGAGCATAGTAAAATTGCTGTTGACTGTCAACTAAATTTGAGGTGACTTGTTCTGAAGCAGTAGTTTGTAGAGTTGGGAGGGATCTGTTGGTTAACTTATCTGGCTTGCAAAAATCCTTTCTTTCTTTCTTTTTTTTCCTTCCTTCCTTTCTTTTTCTTTCTCTTTCTTTCTATCTTTCTTTCTCTCTCTCTCTCTCTCTTTCTTCTTCCTTCTTTCGTTCCTTCCTTTCCTCCTCCTCCTTCTCTCCTCCTCCGCCTCCCCCTTCCCTCCCTCCTCCTTTTCCTCCCTCTTCCCCCACCCTCTTCCTCTTCCTGCTCTCCTCTCTCCTTCTCCTCCTCCTTTTTCTTCTTCCTGGAACTGGGGTTTGAACTCAAGGCCTCAAGCTCTCACTTGGTGTTTTTGCTTAAGGCTTGTGCTCTACCATTTGAACCACACTTCCACTTCTATCTTTTTGCTGGTTAATTGGAGATAAGTGTATCATGAACTTTTCTGCCCAGGTTGGCTATGATCCTCATATCTTAATCTCCTGAGTAGCTAGATTCTGATCCTCACTTATTTTCTAATAGAGAAGTTGCACATTGGTGGTTAGTGCAGTAACTCTGGCATTCAAAAAGATTCTGTTTGACTTACAAAAGTTTGAGTCTTAACAATAATTAAATTGAATATGAAACGTGAATTTTCTACTTCTCTGGGTGAAGTGAGAGATTTGAGAACACGGGGCCTTATTTCCTGGTAAGAGGCAAGTAAGAGTCCCATGATTCTGAGTAACAGCTACCTCTTTCACATGGGCCTTTGCTCTGCAGTGCTGAGGTCCACAAAAGCTGGCTGCATTTCTCACCTTCTCATTGCTTGTTTACTATGGGTATTTGTTTATAGATCTGAGACATAGATGCTCTTGTTCTGAGCTTATGAATTCTAATCTCTCCAGATTTTTATCTTCCAAAATCCAAGTTCAGATCCCATTAGTACAATCTGTTTTGGTTTACAGTAATTATAAAGATAACTGGGATACCTCTTAATACTATAAAATTATACAACTTAAGATGACATAAAATCTCAAATCTTATATTTATACATTTGTCTATCATGATCAAGATGGAAGAGATATTAACTATTTAATTAAGAGATTAAAAATAGCTTTTTAATAAAAAGAGGAACTGAACTTCAATGTGGAGTTAATACTTAATTCAAAATGTATGATTGGATTTGTTCTCAGGGAAGATCCTTCTATACAAGAGCCCTTGCTCGACGAGGAATGGGATTTTGGCATGGACCTATCTCTTTGTAGCTACTGAGTAGAAATTCACCATTTTTTCCCCTAGCCATGTTAGATTATTTGATTTAATGGGGCATTTACTTTCCTAGGGTTAGTAGAATATTCATGTGATTGTTGACAAGTATTGGGTAAGGTAAAGAGTAAAAGAAATTCCATATCTATTGAACACTTAAAAATCAGACTATAACAGAATAACCCATATCTGCTTTCATTGGCAGTACCGCAGATACTTAATATCTCACTTAAATTTCAGGCATAAAGAATGGAAAGAGAGTACTAAGGGGAATTATGGAAACTCCTCCTCCAATGATGTTCATTAAAACGTCCAGGAAGTCAATTTTGAAGTGAGGCTGAAGTAGGAAGGTAGGCAAGGCCAATGAAAACTCGATGGCCTTTGAAAACACTTCTAGAGCTTCAATGGCTGCTCTATACTTTGTCCAGTGACCTGGGTAAAGAGCTTGTCCCCAAACTTGGAGGTCCTGCATTCAATCCTGAGTACTTCAATACCAAACAAACAACAAACACTTATCACAATGGTCTCCATATATTGTACAACTAATACATACGAAATGTAGGAACAACCCAAATTAGCTTGCCATTGGGTATGTGTTGGGGGAGGGTCATTATTTGTCACAGATGATTGGTATGTATTGCCAAAATTGTCTCTTTTTACAAAATTAAGGCTATCTCAAGACCTATCCTTGGCTTCAGATTATTCTTGTGGCCCTGTTCAAGATGATGCTCACCATCCACTTCATTTACAAAATGCTACGTAAGAATACTATGGGCTTTGGTTGTGACTTGAGGAAAATCGAAATCACTGTGTGGATACTTACTGAGAGGAGATTCAGGAATATGTCATAGATGCTGACTGTAATGATGCTTTTGATCAGCACATTTAGTAATCATCATTGAATGATCGACTCTATAGATAGAGCCCCTAGTGCATTTGGAAAAATCATGGGTAGACACATACTGACATTCTTTCTTGAATCAAGCTCTGATTTTCTATTATTCCCCCCAAATGAAAGAATAATACCAGTTCCACATCCCATCAGACACTTTCCCTCTTTAGTAGTTATAGTAATTTTCTTTCTTTTCACAACAGAAGTGTTAAATTAATCTTAATTCTAGTGATAAAAGCTTGTGTCCTTGTGGTGGATGCTGGGTAGGACTTCCTCTACCCTTCTTTATGAGTGGAAGATATCATTTCCCATTTGTGAATATCACCAACAGCAAACCTAGCTGCCACCCCTCAGCTGGGTCTGCTTGTGAGAAGAAAACTTCACTCAAAACCATAGATCTTCCAGGTAAGGGCACATATCACATTCGATAGACTAATCACAGTAAACATATGTAAAATTCTACTTCTGACACCAGTTGTGGAGTAAGCAGTTTCCATGATCACTGCAGCTTCAAAAAGTCATTGGAAGGATGCACAGAAGTCACTGAAAGCAGCTGTGCTCAGGGTTTCATTGTATGACAGTGAAAGGATTCAGATGAAAGTTAGCTTACTGGCAACCAGGTAAGGTCACCCAAGTCCACCCAAGTCCAGAATCTTTATTTGTAGCTTATCCCATAGATTTGATTGACTACTCACATGGCCAATCTCATTCTCTAGCCCTGCAGGAAACTGAGATAATACCTTTGCATTGACCCAAAGCACTTACCATAAATCTCATTGTTAGGCTATCTTTCTAGTTCCTAATTCAATGGTAGGTCAGGGCTGCTGGTAGGAAATGACATTACCAAACTGTACTCAGCATATCAATGGGGATGATAAGACTAAAAAAACAAATAGAGGCCAGGTAGCAGGGCTTAGTTACAGAGAAAAGTAGACACAATTGTTATAATGACTGGCAGACATGACCTATAGAGAGTAATGGAGATAGTTAATAACATAGCATCCCTCAGGGGAAAATAGATGGGAAGCTATAGACAGGCACAGACATAGCTTGGATCTGGAATGTGCCCCAAATGAGCATTTTAAAGGATTAGCCCATAGTTTGGTGCTGTTGGGAAGTGATGGAAACTTTAAGGAGGCCTAGTGGGTGGTTTTCTGGTCACTGGAAACATAGCCTAAAAGGGCATATAGGGCCCTGCTACTTCCTTTTTCTCTTCCTCACTGTGAGATGACCAGTTTTGCCCTACCATTTACTCCTGTCCATATGTGTTGCTTTGCCAACTGATCATGGTCTGAAACTCCAAAACTGCCATCCAAGGCAAGCCTTTGTTTTTATAAGTTAATTTATCTCAGATATGAATTGCAGCAATAGAAAAGAGAGCATGGAGCTATTATGAAAATAGTATAAATTAAATAAATCAAGGATGGATCATTGGGGATGCTGGTGACTAGAACAACCATCCATCAAAAAAGTCACAATTTTTGCTCAGTTTCCTAATTCAAGGAAGACTTTTGACCCAGATCCATTGCCTGAAGAAGCAAGGATGAAGACAGAAGCCACACCCACTGCAAGTAAACACAGTGAAAATGTGTGCCCAGTCCATCTCCATCATGACCTACCTCCGTTTGCACAAATAACTGTACCATGGGCCAAGAGGAATGCATGACCATTTCAAGGAGTTTAGATTGATATCCTAGAAATTCTTAAGTGTCAACATCTGCATCTTCTGTATATAAATCATGTGAAGGCCATGTAATAAATATAGCTCTGGCCAAAGTCCATCTCACATGGGTCCATTGAGATCCAGCTGATATTCATTCCAATCTCCTTGACTGTATTATTGGAAAAGATATATTTATTTGGTGGTTGTTATGACCTCCACTTGGGATCCTTGACTCCTAGGGTAAGGGCTACTATAATGGTGCAAAGACCCACCCTGTTCTTTCCCCCTTTAGCTTATAGTTATCAGGAATAATTGTAGACTGGGGTGGAATACAACACCTTAAGATGAGAGGGAGTGGCCAGAGTTGCCTGGGCTCTGTTCCAGTCCCTTCCAGAGAATGAATACCCTTCAATAACTTATTTCAGTGATTCCTGATCCCCAATGTATAAAACCCAGGGTGGGCTGCTTTCCTCAGCTGCCTTGGAGGTGCAGCATTTGCAGAGGAGACCCCATCAATCTTCAGATTTCCTGAGCCTTGATGAATCCTAGGCTTCTATTATCCCGTGCTGCCTATCTGTACATGTAGTAAATTTATGCATCTTGCTGTATGTGTGAGAGTTCTGTCTCATTGGATTGAAGTATGCAGTGAAAGTATAGCCCAACCAATGGGCTGAAGTAGTAACAAGTACACCACAAATAAAGAAAGCGGAGTGGAAAGTCGAATTCATAGCTGGTGAATATAGTAGCTGAAAGTATACCACATCCTGGGTGGGATTGTTTGAGGAATGACAGAAATTGATGCTACTTTTTAATATCGAAAGATGCAGGATGATCTCTGTCATATTCCCATTTCAACAGTGATTTTAAAACAGATAAATCTGGAGAATGATAGTAATTTTGAATTCAGCCCAGAAGCAAACCACTGCTACTGTAGTATTTTTTTTTTTCTGGAGCAGCACAACACAACGCTGATACCTTATATGGGGTCTTTTATCTCGATAATGCATTCTTTTCAAATGCATTCAGATCAAAATTGGTTGGTATTTACTTGCAACAGATAACAATTTACATTTTCAAATTTGTCATAGAACTATGCTAGCCCTTTTATGCTGTGTCATAAGAAACCTGAACTATTTGGTAGATGAGTATTGATGAAAGTGAGTTCTAACTGCCTCATTTAGCCAAGGTCATACTATTTTTCCAATAGAATATTGCAGCCAGTAAGATCTGCCTTCAGAAGAGCTATAGTTTCTTTCCCTGGAAGTGTCCAACTATTAACTAGATCATTGTGGAGTCATTCAGATTTCTGATGGAGGTTCTTAGAATGATCCACTTTGAGATTCTCTGAATTTGAAATCAAATGATGGAAAAGAATAAACTGAGTGAAGTTGAATATTGACTTTGGAAGCACAGCCTTCTGGAGGTCTACTGAATCAAGAAATAATCAAGTTCCAATTCTCTAACGGCATGTACCATTAGGTAAGGTAGGAAGATGGCTGTTTCACAAGAAAAATATCCATCACTTGGATGTCTACCTTGAGCACATTCTGCTTAGCTCTTGATGAGGACTTAACATCCTTACAGCTTTCTCTCTTTTTCCAGCCACTGTTGTGATCAGTTAGGCACAGGTTTCCATCAGTTTCATGGCTGTGACCTCAGGCCTGGGGATGTTGTGCATCCTGTTTTGTATTTTCTCCATTGCCATGGCATAGGGTTCCTGAGGAATAGCTTGGCTCATATGCACAAGCAAACCAAACACTTATAGGAGGTAAAAATTCTTGCCTAGTGGGCAACATGAACAGATAGAGCTGTGCTTTCTCTCCTTCCCTCATGGAAAGAGCAGTGTCTTGTATTGTTCCAAAGAGTCCATCACTCCATGGAGGCAGCTCCATTAATGCATCGATGTTTAAATTGACTATTTCTTCTCACCATTCTTGGAATTCACCATTCTTGTCTTTTGCCTCCTGAGATCATAATCCCAATTTAACAAGCAACATGCAAGCTTTGTCTCAGGCTCAGCTTTGGAGGGACACTAGGGTTTAGATAAGTGTCCCTCAAATGCCTATGTGCTAAGGCTTGACCTCCAGCCCATATTGATATTGGGAGATGGCAGCACCTTTAAGGGGTAGAGTCTAGTGGGAGATCTTCCAGCCATTGGAGGTATGCCCTTAAAAGGAATAGTAAGACTCCAGTCCCTTCCTCTTCTCCTCTTTTATGTTCTGTCCATTAGGTGAGCAGTTTTACCCACAGTGCTCTGCCATAATGAGTTGCCACAGGCTACACAGAAAGCACAGGGCCAACCAAAAACTCTAACCGTGAGCCAAGACATACCTTTTGATTCTGTAAGTTAAGTATCCTAGGTAGTATATTTTTTTTTATGGTAATAGGAAAGCTGACTAACACAGGGCAATGCAGGCTTTGTTCTGTAATGTGATGATTTCAAAGGAGCTCATAGTCAGGTGTTACCAAGAACTGTGTGTGTGTGTGTGTGTGTGTGTGTGTGTGTGTGTGTGTGCGCGCGCGTATGTGTGCATACATGCCCTTCTCTCGTCTCACTTATTTTACGGACCACATAAGGCACAGAAAAATAGGCCAAAGTCCATTTCAAGCAAGAAATACATTGAAGAATAATAGCAGTGAGACTTTTTAATTGGTCTTTCTATGCCAAGTACAGTGCTACGTGATTTATATGCACACTCTCATTTACTCTATACTTTAATTCAGTGGAATAATTTATTTATTCCTATTTATACACAGGGAAACCAAGGCCGAGAGAATTGTAGTAACTCTCTTTCTGTGATCTGGTCAGTGAATGGTGAAGCCAGAAGGCCACCCAATTCTACTGTCTGATGCTAGAACTGAGTTCTTAAACAATCTCCACATGCAAATCAATATTAGGCCCCAGAGGGTGATTAATGGCATTTGATTGCTAACATTGAAATCACATGCTTTGGGTGTACACAGAGTCGATTTTGTTTCCCAGGCAGTCCATGGAGAACAACCAGGCACCTTTAGCAGAGGTGGAAGGTTTTGTTCACCAAAGGGGTGAGGGGTCAGCTCCTACCTGGCTTTGTGTGATTGCTGGAGAGGGAAATACCATGATATTTATTCATGGTAATATATAATTTTTATGATTATTTATGGTATTTGCAAATAGATGGCTCTATCTGGTAATTTATGGATGTTTCCTGAGCTTTTAATCATAGTGATGGCCTTAAAAATAATTTCAGTCTGTCACTGGAGGACAAATAGATGATGTTTGCCGTGTCAGGCTTCAAGCAGAAGAGGCTGGTAACACCTGGGAAACAAAGCAAATAGGTTCAGGTAATTTACAAAGTGCTTCATTTTTCAAAACCTTCCTGCTTTTCTCACTTCTTCGTGTTTCACTGAAGTACAATGTTTGTCTTAATTAGGAGAAACAGGTCATGACTCCAAAGGCAAACAGAGCCATTATTCTTAAAGAAATGTCCTAATCCTCCCAGCCACAGGTCAAGTCTGCATGGATGAGAGATGCCCTAGATGGAAGAACATTTTTTTTCCTTTTTGCATTAAACTGCTTCAGAACAAACATTTCCACCTCTTCAGCACCAGCAGCTTCCAAAGCAATCCACAAATACCTTTCTGAGAAGCATTTACAGAGTCCTGAGCCTCTACCCAGCCATGGCACACCTGTTCAGGAAGAAATATCTTAGTGCCTTTTGGTGGCAGTAGTCATGCAAGCCACTTATGCTCCCAGAAGGAAGTTCTACCAAAAAAGTCAAGGATGAGATTTCCTCCCAATTGCCTTTCTCATGAACACACATTCATGAGTGCTTCTTAAAGTGTACCTGTAAAATTTTATTTGTCACATGACATGGAATCATTCACATGACCATTTTTGCTCATTTCCCAATAACCTGTCCCAAATAGAAACAAAATAAGAACCCTAATGATAAAAGCAGTAACAAACAAGCTATTGGTCAACTTACATACTTTTCCGAGTATGTGCTAAGGATGATAGGGGTTTCAGAGATGAATTAGATATGGAATGAGCCCTCCAGAGACTCATAGTTGAGTAGTTGTGTATATTTTATTTACACATAAATACACTTGGAGAAGTAAAAGTATGAGACACAATGAAACAAATGTCATTATAGCTCAGGTGCAATAGTTTAAAAGTGAGTTTATGCCATGCTAAACGGACCAGGGAAGGCTTTATAGAATCCTTTGGAGGGTTGGATTTGAATACTCAGGATTGGAAGGCATTTCCAGAACAAAGGAATAGCTGTATAAAGGCAGAGCTTAGAGACATTAGTCAGCAGGGGATGTATAAGGCAGTGAGGAGTCTAGGGGATCAGGAGAGGAGGTGGGAGGGTTTCCCCAGTGGGTAGAGGTTGTGAGGTCCCTCCTGGATGATTTCATCTTTTGTTAACTTAGGAAGTGACTTGTTTGAGGCCCTGTGGCCACTGATTGATTGGCAGGACCCTGTGTCCTGGTTCTCAGCCCAGTCAGTTTTCTGGTCCTTTAGGACACAAATATATATATATATATATATATATATATATATATATATATATAAACTTTGCTTTGCTTTAGATCATTGATGATGGATACCTCAATGGCCTATTTTTCAAATGTGAAAGGGCTGTGTGGTCCTGAGGCCTTCACCTGGAAAATCTATCCACTTTGTGGCTCACTTTGAATAGTCTTGTTCTTTCTTTCCTTCCACTCCTCCCCCTCTTCTTAGGAAACCAATGGGAGGGGATCCCATGGCCAAGGCCATTAGTGCATATGTTGCGTACGTGAGTATATGCCTGACATCTCTGTACCAAGGCCAAGTATGAATCACCTTTGATTTCTGCTCTTTCAGCTTAACATGGGCAAAAAGCCAGAACACAGAAGAGTTTTGCTTTGTCCAAAGGTTATTTACTTCTTGGCTTAGCCAGAGCTCAGGAAATGGAGTATTGCTTTGATGAGGAAAGCCTTTCCTTAAAGTTGGCTGCACACTTGGCTTTGCTGAGAAAGATAGGCAAAGTATGTTGGAGGGGAGATAGCCTGTGGAAAAGCTTTCCACAACAGTCCCTGGCTAATATCCTCATCTAACAGGGTTAGACTGTGATCTAACAGTGGCTAACAGATAGTAATTGAGAGGGATGTTGTAAGAATAAAACAATGCTGGGGGATGGGTGTGAATAGTGAAGGCAAACCACCCATCAATACATGTGGAAGGGTGAATTTTCATAGATTGACTCAGTAAAGTACCCTCTCTCTCAGCCCATATCTTCAGCTGGCATCATCCTTATTCTACAAAATTAGCACCCAAGAAAACATTTGCAATGGCACCAAAGCCAGGAGTCAGTTTTGACTGTCTTCTATTAGATCTTTCCTATGTTGTGTAACATTTAGGGGAAATCATTGTTTTAAATGCAATTAACTTCTTTTCTTTTCTTCTTTTTTTTTTTTTTTTGGTTTGGGCTTTGTTTTCAATTTAGCATTTATATTAGTTTCCTAGGGCTTGTGTAACAAATCACCACAAACTTCGTGACTTAAAACAACAGAAATTCATTTTTTATAGTCTGGAAACTGTAAGTTTAAAATCAAAGTTCTGGCAGAACACTGGATCCAGTTGCTCATGCCTATAGCTCCAGCTATAGGAGATTGAGAGGATCTAGGTTCAAGACACATTAGGACAAAAAAAATTGGGAGACCTCATTTCTTTTTCTTCTTCTTTTTTGTTGTTGTTGTTATTGGTCATGGGGCCTGAACTCTGGGCCTGGGCACTGTCCCTCAGCTCTTCAGCTCAAGGCTAGTGTGCTACCACTTGAGCCACAGTGCGCCACTTCTGGTTTTGTGAATGGGTTATTGGAGATAAGAGTCTCACAGACTTTCCTGCTAGCTTTGAACTGCGATCCTCAGATCTCAGCCTCCTAAGTAGCTGGAATTACAGATGTGAGCCACCGGCATCTGGCGGGAGACCTCATTTCAATCAGGTTGGAATGCTGTTTTATGGTCCTAGCAATGCAAGAGGCTATAGGTATATGTATCCTAGTTGGAAGTGGGCCTTAACAAGAATCAAAGACTTTATCTGAAAAGAACTAAAGGAAACAAAAAGGCTAGGGTCATGGCTTAATTGGAAAAGTGCCTGCCAGGCAAAGCTAAAGCCCTGAGTTAAAACTGTGCTTCCTGGGCTGGGATGTAGCTCAGTGGCAAAGCGCTTGCCTAGCAAGCGCAACGTCCTGGGTTCGATCCCCAGTACCAAAAACAAAAGACAAAAAACAAAACAAAACTGTGCTTCCCCCAAACTTGCAGTGGAGTCCTTCCTTGCTTCTTTCTACGTTCTGGTGGCTTCCAGAACCTCTTGACATTCTTAGGGTTGTAACTGGACCACTCAACTCTCTGCCACTATAGTCACATGCTTTCACTCCTGTGTGTCTGTGTTCACTTGGCCTTATAGGAATATTACTCACTGGATTAAGGATCCACTCCAATCCAGATTGACATCATCTTTACTAATTATGTCTGCAAAGAGCTTATCTACAATTAAGGCTATAGTCTGAAGTTCCAAATCACAGAAATTTTGGAGGACACTCATCTCAGTCAAGTTTTTATAATGGGATTTTAGAGGAGAAGAAAAGGTGCATAGTAAATCAGGAATGATCATTATTGCCTTCCTTCTGTATTCTATTCATTTGAGCTCTGATTTGTGTGTGCCAGCTGAGATCCACAGGCTGTAGGAGTATAGGAATTGGAGGCTGGAGTGCGGTGGAGTGTGGACGAATGGGTCTGGAGGGACAGCAGGGTCCTCCTCTATGTTGGATGTGACACTGACTGGTCTGTCTTGACCAAACATCCCTAGTTCACCATTGTTCCTTTGCATGCATTCCAAAGGTGGATTCTCAACTTGATTTTGCTTTGGCATTACCACTGAAGTTACTTCAAGCCAGTCATGTTAGTTTGAACTTTAGTCTCGGCATCTATGGATTAAGAAAGACAATCATTGTGGCTCCACAGAGCAGTGGTAAGGAACAATCAAGAGGAAAAGTGAACAGTTTCTGCCCACTTGTGGACAATCACCTGTATGCATTTTGGTCAGGATGACCTATTGAGAACACTCATCTAGTTCTTTTGCTTCCTTGTGTAAACTAGCTAATTGCCCAGACTTGTTCACACAGCTTAAAGAATCTGAAGGCTCTGGCTCCAAAATACCTTTGCAGCCTCCACACTTATGACAACTCCTGTCTCTCCAAACTGCTCTTTACTTTCTTCCAGTTCACACTTGAGAGCTCATTCTCTGGACCACTTAATTTAGCACTTGATTTGCTTTGGTCCCTGTAGAAAGGCCTAGCTGAGTGAAATATGTAGAAGCATAACAAATGAAAGTAATGAACTCTAGTAGAGGTAGAAATGTTTTAGCAATTTATTAGCTTTATTTTGGTATCCCCTCTGCCCTTTCTACTCTGCTTTCTCCTGCCAGGTTTGCGGTCCACAGGCTGAAACAACGTGTGAAAGAGATGATGTGTGAAAATCACTGGATGAATTTCAAGGTCAAGATGGTCCAAGCAGTTTGTCCCTCTCTTTCTCTGCATTAAATTATAGTAAGAAATGAAGTAATCTTATAACAAGAAAAACCTATGTATTTGGGTAACATTGCTATTTAGAATATCTAGAAGGCTGAAAACATATGGAGACACAATTCACAAATACAAGGAAGCAAAGATAATGTCAGAGTTGAAATGAGCATTTGAGGTTTAGCAAAAGAATACTCATTGCCCAACAGAAGAGCAGGGAGCTTCTACCTTAGGCAGGCAAATCCGTGGGTAGGGGTAGGAAGTGAGACTGAAAGCAGAGTGAAATGAAGACCCATGGATCTGCTGACTGTTCCCTCTGACTGACATTCTGTGCTATCCACAACAGCTCGTGTGCTTACGCTGAATCTTCTCTAAAGAAGTTGAAAATACTCTCCTTTGGGAAAGAACTAGTATGGGTGTTTCTGGTCCAGGATGAAGAAAAGTAGAAGAAAATTCCAAGATGGCAGCTCCGTTTCAGGCATAGGAAGAAATGAGCTGAGATTGGAGAGGGAAGATGGGTTGGATAAGTGAGCTCTTGGTAGTCTGGGACCAGGCGATATTGTAGATTAAATAGTATATTGAGACTTAAAATGGTGAGGCTATTATAATGAGGTAAATAAGCAAACTCCGAAACTCCAGGAAAGTAACAACAAAACTGTACCAGACAAGTATAATCCGAATTCAAAGCACAGTCTCTTATGACATGATTTTGATCAACTGGCAGAATGTGAAGGAGAGTCCATGTGGTCTAGATAAGACACCTTATTTTCTGGTTTTATCTTTTAGAATTTATGTTTATATATCATGGATGACTTGTCTATGGTTACAAATAAAATTTAAACATTATCTTGATAATGTAAATGTTACGTGTTTAGTTGACAGGTTGGAGAATGAAAGTAAGGAATGAGGAAGAGGTTATGAATGGTTGATGGAACAAGGAACAAGGAAGCTTTAATATGGTATTTAAACTTGCAGACATTGAACTAAGAGAGAAGAAAGACTGAAATTAGGCATGTAACTAAGGAAGTATGGAAAGGGGGGAGGAAAGATAATGCAGAGGTAGTGTAGGTGAGTTAAATTTATACCCATCATAATGGAAGTCAGTAGATTATGGTGGAAAAAAATAAATCAAGAAGTAGAGCTGTATGTATATCATGTAGAGATTGGAAATAACTACCAGGAGAGATAAAATGAAGTAAAACTGTGCATCTTTAGGAAGCAGGCACGCATGGGTAGGGGCTTGTACATTTTATGGTGTTTAAGTTTTCAACTATGTGCATGCAATACATATGTAACATTAAAAAAAAAAAAGACATCCATATACCCTAAAAAAAAACTGCTGTCTGACCTTTGAACCTTGCTTTTAGCCCTCGGTTTTAATTATAATTAGTTGAAATTTTAGCTCAGCTGAATATAACTGTAATTAAAAATCTCAACTGCCTAATGGCAGACAATTAGCCAGAGCTGTCAAGAGCCAAAAAGAATGATGGGCAGTTTGAAGACTTTGCTATAAGGCTTGGCGGCAAACTGGCAAAGATTCCCGCTCCTCGACTCCTCCTTCCTGTCTTCTAACTCAAAAAGAGTGGAAGGATTTACAGCAGGATCCTTGGCTTTGGACTCTGTCACAGACCTCTATTCAAGTCTTGGCGCCTCTGCTTATTGCCTGTGAGACCTTGGGCAAGTTATTTAACCTTTCTGAACTTGTATTTTGTCAGCTGCAAAATGGGGCTACTGCCTACCTAGCAGTGTTTTTATAAAGACTGAATGGAAGAATGCGAATAATATTCACAATATAAGGCCCTGCTTACCGAAGAGACTCACTAAATGGCTAATAGTAACATGACATTCTAAGCGGTAGAAACATTTGTTCTGAAAATGTGCAGGGTTTTTTTTTTTTTCTACTTGGCAGAATTAGAAAGGTTGTTGTAAGGTCTTTTGTCTTAATTTTTGGAATCACTTACTTAAAAAATAGCATTTAGGCAAACCTCCATGTTGACAGGCCCATCTAGCTGCCTATGGAGATGAAAATCAATAATCTCAGCATGTTTTGTTTTGTTTTTAAATTCTGATGGATTTGGTTTTGAATGTACCTCCAGCAGCCATTTTTAGTATAGTTTTTTTTTTTCAGATAGTCATTAACGATCAATCAGAATTAGTATTTAAGGCAAAACCTACTTTTCATCTTTTTGTGTGTGTGTGTGTGTGTGTGTGTGTGTGTGTGTGTGTGTGTGTGTGCCAGCACAGGGAATTGAACTTACAGCCTCATGCTCTTCCTTGTCTTTTTCATTCAGGTCTGGTGTTTTACCACTCAAGGCATACTTCTAGCTGTTTGTGCTGGTTAATTGGAAATAAGAGTTCATGGACTTTTCTGCCTGAGTTAACTTTGAATCATGGTCCTCAGATTAGCATGCCCAGCTTCATTTATTTCTTTTCTTTTCTTTTTTTTTTGAGACAGAATTTGTGGACCCATTGCAACAATGAGATGTACAAGTCGTTATGTCGAAAAATGAACTTTATAACTTTGATGTGGGGGTGGGGAGTGGGGGGAGGATGGGAAGGGATGGGAAGGGATGGGAAGGGGAAACAAAGGAGGAGGCTACAATGCTTGATAAGAAATGTACTCATTATCTTGCCCATGTAATTGTAACCCCTCTGTACAGTATTTTCACAATTAAAAAAAAAAAGAATTTGTGTATGTAATTCAGGCTGGCCCTGAACATGATCCTTCTGTCTCAGCCTCTCAAGTGAAATGATGGGATCACAGGTGTGTCCCACCATGATCGGCTTATTTTTCACATTTGACTAGACGACACCTCCATCATCTTGGTGATAAGTGGCTGACATAAGTAATAGTGAGCATGAACTTTTATATTCATGTACTGTGACTCCCCACTGGTGTCTGAATGTTATAGTAATCAAAGCTTCATAGACAAGCTTGGTGTGGAAAGGCTTTTATTGACTGTAAGGGAGATACTTTCTCTCCCAAGTACTTTATCATTATTAGTAGGTTAGAAACCTTTGGGAAATAGTGGTAAAATCTTGATGATTTTAAGAACTAAAAAGAACTATTTGGGTAATAAAGAGATAAATGGCAGATGGAGCTTTAGATACACTTGTTTTCAAGGAGTACAACTTCTAGACAACAACCACATTCTCAGTTCCTTTAACTGTTTTAACTGATCAATACCTTTGAATTTCTTTGCTAGGCTGCTTGCTTCCAGGTATTATATTTTCCAGGATCTCAGCTTCGTGAATAACTAGGATTACATGCATTCGCCACCAGTGCCTGGCCATGATTGCTTTTTTATTTATGCCAGTCCTGAGATTTGAACTCAGGTCTTGGGTACAGTCCCTGAGCTTCTTTTTGCTTAAGGCTAATGCTCTTCCACTTGAGCCACTGCTCCATATACAGAGTTTTTGGTAGTTCACTGAAGATAAGAGTCTCATGGACTTTCCTGTGTAGGCTGATAACAAACTCTGATCCTCAGATTTCAGCCTTCTGAGTATCTAGGTTTATAGGTATGAGTACCAGCACCAGGCTAAGATTTTTAAGGATCCATCTTCCTGTTGATTTAACAGTAGAATAATTCCATAAGAATCCAGGTAAGGG
This sequence comes from Dipodomys ordii, assembly GCF_000151885.1. Taxonomy (NCBI): domain Eukaryota; kingdom Metazoa; phylum Chordata; class Mammalia; order Rodentia; family Heteromyidae; genus Dipodomys; species Dipodomys ordii. Next base: position 7,348,642 of record NW_012267279.1, on the reverse strand, counting down.
AGGTAGAGTGGGGAATGAGAGGATTATGGGTTGAGTAGTCTGTTCTGGGAGAGTTCTGTACTTGAGTTTAGAAGATATTGCTTTGTCCTTCACCAAGAGATTGCAAGCTTTTGGCTTGGGGTGGTTTACCTTTTCTGACATTGGGTTTAAATATTATTATTTGATTGCTATCTTCTTTACCTGAGAGAAAAATCAAACAAATCTAACACCAGTTTCTTGAGCTAGTAATTTTAGAATCAGAGGATTATTTTTTTCAGAGGCAAAGTTTAAATGGCAGTTCTAGATGGGCCAAAAGAGAATTATACACACACTTTCCCTGTTCACTCAGTAATGGTTGGTACAAAGCTATGCATTTTCTTGCTTTTCTCTTTAAACACATTACTCCAGGGTCTCAAATGAATACTTGGAATACTTTCCAAGAAGGAAATAATGTCACACACACGCACATATGCACGCATGCACACATGCACACACACACACACACAGACACACATACTTTGGTAACAGTGGGAGGGATATGTGTGGGTAGGGAGAATAAGAATGTGAAGTCAAAAGGATGATTAAGAGAATTTGACAGAGAAAACGACTTCTTCCACCCATTTAACACCCACATTAATCCACTTGGATGATCAAATGCAAAAGACAAAGAGAATTACGACCTTTTTCAGGCCAAGAAATAGTAATTATTCAGGGGGAAATCTTGACAAAAGGAGAAATAAACCAAGCAGAGGAACAAAGTCAAGTTAGGCCATGATGTTTGGGCAGGCTTTGTACATTTTGCTTCCTTTCCATTTAAGAGGAAAAAAAAAGTAGATGAGGAAAAAATCCTCCCAAAGACTTTGTTTGAAGGAGCAATGGAAAACTGCTGGTTGTGATGATCTCTGGTTTCTATTTTGCAGGAAGAAATGTACCATTTCCTGGTAGAAGTGGGAGAGTTCAGCCTGGGAGACAGTGAGTTCTCAAGACTGCACATGGAGCTTGTCTTTTCTTATTATAAAGGGCTTCTGTTTAAATGCTGGATTTTAATTTTCAAAGCTCTGCAGTTCCCCCAATAGAAGGAGGGATTGGAAGAGGGAAGGGAGAAGGTTAGAAGATTAAAAAAAAGAGCCAAGAAAAAAGGATAAGTCCAATTTTCTTTGGGAGCATATTGTATTGTTAGGTTCACCTGGCTCTGCTCCAAGAGCTCAATTGAAAGTGAGTTTCTCTTATTGAATTCCATCTAGAGATATCATAACCTCAAAAGGCTACTATTACCCAGAGGGCTTCAGATGGAGTCATCTGTGCGTGACTCTTAAATGCAAGGAGTCACAATTGTCATTTGACAACACAGAGACCTTCAGACCTTCTTTCAGGGCAGAAGAATTGTTGACATAATCTGCCCCTGGTCCCCTTCTGGGGAACAGTCTCTTGGCTGTTTTTTTTTTTTTTTTTTAACTCAGCAGGTGCAGCAACAAGAAAATCAGGGAATTTCACAAAACCCAACAAAAATAGTCTCAGGCTGGTTTAAACATCAAATGAATTTTTCTGTACAGGAAAGTTAGAGGTATTGGTCAGCATTCAAGTCTCTGAAATCCTTGGAATTATCTTCATTTTTTTTAACTAAGAGAGAGAGAAAGGTTGAGAGACTACAAGCAAAAGAAAGGCAGTGAAAATATTACAATTTTCCACAAAATATAGTAGAAACTGAAACACAGTTTTGTTTGTGTGTAGGCTTTGGAAAGAAGCGAAAATCAAAGCCAAATCTGATTTACATGGATAATTTTTTTCTTCTTTTGAGCTGGTACAGCAAGGCAAGGTGCAGGATGTGAACAGTACCAGTGGCTTTTCAAAAGTCGGCCACCCGGTCCCTTGTCCTTTTTATCCCTTCCCTCCTTCCTCAGTCTCCTCCCTCCCATTCATCACAGCCTGTATTCCTTTTTCTCTTTCTCCCTTCCTTTCAGCATTAAGTAGTGGGAGTTGCTTCTCAGAAGCTTAGCTCTGATAATAAACCTCTTGTGTGGTGACTCCATTTATTCTTAGATACACACAACCTGTTTTGAATGGGGCTATGGAGAGAAACTCAAATAGAATTAACCACTCTTTTCAGAGGTGGTTGAATACCAGCTTGCGTTCTCAAAATCAAGTTTCAATGACTGGCTTCTTTTGAACAAAGTGCAAAGGAATTCAGAATAATAAGTGTAACAAGATGGAGAAAATTTTATTCACCAGTATTCTTCTGAAGGAAAGCACTAGAGGCGTTTGGTAGAATTATTTTGATAAACCACTTTGGCTGGGGATTAAGCCCCTAAAGTATGCTCAAGTAACAAAAGGTGGTTACTGAAACTGCCTTTGAGGGAAGGTAGGTCCTGTTACTTGCGGAGTTCTTTGTTTTGCTGAGTTCAGTGATTAGTTGGACAGGCCAGTCAGAAATGTGGGAAGAAATACCATATACCTCAGGGAGGAGAAAGTTCAAGTTTTTAGGGAGAGGTTGATGGGTGAGAGTCTCATAAAATGGAGAGGAGAAGCCAAAGAGAAATTTCATAGACTTTCCTAGCTAAGGTGGATAGAGCTGTGTTTAACTTTTTATCATGAAAGCTTGAAACATATTAAAAATAGAAGAGTGTGATAGAGTGTCCTCCCTTCCTTCCACTGCCCCAGATACCCATTCCACTGCGGGTCAAGTTCTCACACATTTATATGTTCAGTGTGCCTTTGCTTCATCTTTTATTTATTTTTTTTATTGTTATTTAACGTTAAAGCAAATCAGAGGGGAATTTAGGAAGAAGTGTGTGTGTGTGTGTGTGTGTGTGCTCACGCACACACATGCACACACTCCTACTGGGACTTGAATTTAGAGCCATATGTTCTTGATTGGCTTTTTTGCTCAAGGCTGGTGCTCTACTACTTGAGCCACATTTCTACTTCTGGCTTTTTGGTGGTTAACTGGAGATAAGAGTCTTACAGACTTTTCTGCCAAGCCTGGTTTCTAATTGTGATCCTCAGACCTCAGTCTGCTGAATAGCCAAGATTAAAGGCATGAGCCACAAGCACCCAGATTGTTCTTTTTGTTGTTGTTTGTTTTTTAAGCTTCTTTTTCTTTATTACAAAACGATGCACGTGGTACCTTCAGCATTCTAGCTAAAAGTGGCCTTAACCTTAGCATTGTGTTAATGATGTTCTACATCACCTACTATGTGGCTACTTTACTGTAGGTGACAGTGTTGCTAAATTTTCTGCCACTACCTAACACGGTTTCACTTCCCTCCATCTTCCAAAAAGAGTTCCTCCACTTTCTTCAACAGTAACCTTTGTTGAAGCTTTTTATAGCATTCTTCTCCTTACCCTACAGCTTTGGCCTGCTAACTGATTCCAAAAGCCTTTTTGCAGCCAAATCTCATTTGTAAATACTAAATGTATACATGTTTATGTGTGTATTTATATATAACTCATCTAGTATTGAACAACAAATTCCTGTACTTAGCAACTTAAAACAATCCTGTTGGTTGAGGATGTGGGAGCAGCCTAGCTGGGTGTTCTGGCTCAGAATCTCCCACAAAGTTGTAATGTAGGCTTGACTAAGGGTGGGTGATTCTCTTCTAGATACTTGTCTGCGAATGTTGGATGTATGCACCAGTTTCTCATTGTGTAGCTTCTTTTAGGGCTGCTCATGGCATAGCTTTGGCTTTCTTCAAAGCAAATGACCCAAGAGCACTGTTTGATTCTCTCTCAGAGTCACACATGAAGACCAGCTCACACTTAATGGGTAGGTCACACAAGGGCCTGGGCACTAGGGGGCCAAGATCATCAGGATCCATTGTGGAAGCTGGCTCACAATTTAGATTATGCATAGGCACTGTGTTCTGTTTTAGAGTAGATATCACAACCAATGAGATGTAATCTCTCTCTCCAAGGAACTTACAAGGAATTTCCATTGTGAAGATATAGAGACATAGGTAAGAAATGTCACATGTAACCAAAACAAAGTCCTGGCTATGTGGATACATAGGCAGGAGGACCAGTCTAGGAATAGACTTGTATATGGGTACTAAGTCTTGAGCTTGCTAAGTAGATAAATGGATGACTTTTCTGCCAGAGGTACTAAATGAGAAGTGTGTTCCTCCGAGGAGATCTCAATCACTTCGTATGAGGACACAGGGTATGTAATAAGATGGGGAGGGGCACTGAGACAGAAGAGGTGAAAAGAGGCCAGGTCATGTGCCAAGCTCATGCTGAGACTTTACCTAAGCATGCTAAGAACTAGAAGATTTCCAGTATTCATCTAATGCCTCCCGTAGTGCCAAGTAAGAAATGTTAAAGAAAATGACTTTGGTCTCAAAAAGTTTACAATTAAATCTAGAAAAGAAGACATGTGCACATTTAAATTGTATTTCAAGGTGAATCTTGATAGGTATTCCGTGGAAAGTATAGACTAGATGAAGTATAAACATGTTCTGAAGGGAAGGCCAGCTTCTACAATTGTGCTGATTGTATATGTTCCATATAGAGATTTGCTTGAGTTTTTGTTAAATAGGAATGGAGAGAGATGAAGGGGGGCAGCCATTCTTTGTGAGAGCAGAACAGGAAGGGACACAATGGGACAGTATATGGTCTAGTGTAGGTTAAAAAAATAAGAGAGGATTTTGTGTGGGAGATTACACTAGACAGAAAGGCAAAGACAGATGGCAGAAGATTCTAGATACCAAAGACAGGGAGTTTGAACCTGAGCAATTAGGAGCCACTGATTGGAGCCAGTGGGCTGACTCCTCTTCTGTTCTCTCCTCCCCTCCTCTTCCCTTTCCCTACTTTTCTTGTCTTTTCTTTCCCTTCCCTTCCCTTCCTTTCCCTTTCCTTCCTTTTTTTCCCTTCCTTTCCCTTCCCTTCCCCCTCTTCCTTTCCCTTCTCTTCCCCCCCCCATACTTTCTTTTTTAAACAGCTGAGCTCTGAGCTTAGCCCTGGGTTACAGCTAGTGAGTGCCACCAAAGGAAACATTTCTCAGGTGTCGTGTTTTCTGAGCTCAACTGATCACCACGTAGCATTTTGTCAAATTACTGGAGCTCACAGATGTTTGACAGAAGTTAATCAGCTATTAATCACCAAAGGGTTTCTCTGTAGCTTTTCTGGAATTGAAAGAATATCTCTGTTATAATTGAAGTTGTAGGCATTCACTGAGCTTGCTTGGAGGGAAGGGCCAGAAGCAGACAGGATTCCTGGTTGGAAAGGTTTACTAGGGGTGCCTTGGGATTAGTTTGGCTGTTATTAGGAAGAAAAATTCAGCTGTTATTTTTCTGAGTCTATCAATGTCTGAAGAAGGCTGGCTTCAGCAAGGAGACGAACAAAAAGTAAGCACATGGGGTGTTGTGATGAGCCACAGATGCAGATATCCTAGGAGCTGGGCTCTAGTCTTAGCTGTGTGCTGTACCAGCTAAAATATTATTATTATTACTTTGTGAGACTTGATCTCTTGCCTTTAAAATCAGAAATATTGCATACGTTGGAATTTCCAAAAGCCATTCTTTAGACTATATTGCTCAATAGAAGCTTTAGTGATGATTTCAGTTATTTTGCTACCTATGTCTCTTGAAGCTCATTATGGACACCAGTGGATTAGCTCAGTGAAAAGCATTGTGAAGTGACAAAATATAAAGCCACCTGAATCCAATAAAAATCCATCAAACACCTTTTGCTCATTAAATCTGTAAAGAAAGGAACAGAATGTGTTCCTGATTTGGACAATTCTCAATTCTCCCTTTTTTTTTTTTAAACCCAGAAGTATTTCTGCAAGCTCTTGGTAAACTTCATAACTAAAACACTTGCTTCCCACTTTTAATGTGATAATCTGGATTTGAAATACGGATACTGGGTCTAGTTTGTACCATCTTGGCATCTTGGTGGATGATGGGGATTTTCTCCAAAACTCCTAGAGGTAAAAATCCCACCCCAACCCCACCCACAGGTGATAGATACCTGACTTCCTAGAAGCAGGGGCAGGACTTGGACCTATATAGTGAACTTGGGAGACTCTTTGAGCTCTCTGTGACCCGGCCCCCTGAACATGACCCTGTTTGGGCCTCAGCACCACAGGTGCCATTTTTCTGCTCTTTCTTTTCTACTACTCTCGTGGCTCAGTTTCCTAACAGGTTTTTTTTTTTTTTGGTACTTTTTTTTTAATTGTAAAAATACTGTACAGAGGGGTTACAGTAACATGAGCAAGGTAATGAGTACATTTCCTACCGATCATTGTTTCTTTTGTTTTTCCCTACTATCCCTTCCCTCCCCACCTCCACAACTACCCCCTCCCTCCCTGCCCCAAAGTTGTAAAGTTCATTTTCAACATAGTGTCTTGTACATCTCATTGTTACACTGGGACAACCTGTATCCCTATTTAAGCATTTTGTTTTTTCCCTTCCCCTCCCCGAATTAGAGAAGTGTATATATAGGATGCAGGGCACCAACATCAAATACAGTGAAAACAGGGGTTATACCATGGGGGAGGAACATACAAAGCAACAAAAAAAATCACATGGTACATTATAAATACATTAAAAACAATAGCAAGCAAGAAAAAATATTTATGTCCCTATCTTGGGGTTCATTTCGTGTAACATCATCTTATATGGTCACATGTACATAGCTTTTGACCTTTTCTACTTGTCCTACACATGTACTAGTTACTGCAAATAAGGAAAACCATGAGACCTGTGTTTCTTTGGGCCTGGCTTACTTAGTACAATTCAGTTTCCTAACATTTTAAGTGCATTCAAGGCTGCAGGTTTTGGGGGCACATGTGTCTGCTTGCAGTCACCAGTTTTCTAATAAAGACTCCTGACTCGGCCTCCCAAAATGTGTCTTCTCTGTGTCTAGCAATTGAATTCCTGTGTAACAGATTTTAAATCAAGACATACTTGGTTGTGTGAATCTCTTCCCGGCTCTACTGCTGATGCAGGTGTTGGGGGGCTCCTGCCTGCTTCTTGCCAGCCTCTCCTCCTGCCATCCGTATTTTTGTGAGGTAGTCCAACATCTTTACTGGCCAATGTTACCTTTTATATCGTAAAAGGTGAGCATTTGTAATTGAGAGTTGGATATGATGAACATTTGAAAAATGAGTTAACATGGCTTTTGAGGGTCTAATTTTGATGTTTACATTACCTCCTTATTTTAGGAATTCACTGTTTAATTCAAGATAACTTCACCATTTTATTTGTCTAAGTCTACAAAGAAAACCTATATATTTGGGGACGTTAGAACTCTTAGATCTTAGAGTGTTTTATTCTTCACTTTTACTTGCTAATTTTCATCTTGGAATGTATTGTTCCAGTCCAGTTTTCAGCTGGAATCCACCTTCTTTGAAGATGGAGTATAAATTACTAGAATGAGGCAGCACTCTGTGTGACTGTTAAGTTCTATTAGTCATGTTAAAGACCATTGATCTTGTGAGAAATTAGCTAACACGGGAGAGATCCATGAGGAGTCAAAGGTTTGCAGAAATAACTAGTGGCTCATCTTCCTTGTCACTGCCCATGATGAATTTCAGGATCAGAATTCTCAAGGAGGAGAAAAAGAATAAGAAATTATCCAAGCTATAAGTAATATGTGCTTAGTAATTTGATTCAAGTCAAGTCTTAGTCAGATATAACATATGATATGTTTCAGTAGATAAAATTTTTTGAAAAAATTTTTAAGTTTTTATGTTTTTGTGTTGGTCATGGAGCTTGAACTCAGGGCCTGCACACTGGCCCTGAGCTTCTTTTGCTCAAAGCTAGTGCTCTACCACTTGAGCCACGGCTTTACTTCTGGCTTTTTTGGTGTTTAATTGGAGATAAGAGTCTCATAGACTTTCCTGCCCCATCTGGCTTCGAACTACAGTCTTCAGATCTAAGCCTCCTGAAGAGCCAGGATTATGGGCTTGAGTCACCAGCACCTGGCTTGTTTTATTATTTTGACAAAGAAAAGTATATTTTATTATGGGCATACAATTTTACCTAAGCACATACTATCAAAGTTCAAATTCTCAGGCTAAATTTATTTATTCTTTAAAAAATTATATTTCTTAACAGTTTTTTAAATTGAGAAGATTTAAAATGAGTGGTCATAATGTAATGAGACAATTTAATAATGTCCTGTTGCCTATAAGTTGACATTTGCACCTATTAAATTGATTGCTGATTTTTTTCTTTCCATGTCCACAGAATTATTTGAATCCATTGTCTGGCTGTATACATTTGAGCCTGAGTTTATTTTAGATGTTGAAATGATAAAGTGATAAATACTTTTTAACAATCAATTGAAAGCCTGGTAGATACCAAACAATACCTTAATTCACTTCACTTAGACTGTTAATTTAAACTGTAGAATTTTCTGGCTTATCACTTGGACCTTGAATAATCATTTCATCTTTAAGGGACTTTGTGTCATAGTGCTAAATAAAAGAGTTGGATCACGTGGTCTTTGAGGCTCCTTGTGACACCCACATTTATAACATTGAGAAAAGGAAACACCAAAAAGTACTTTCAGTTAATCTTCCAAAGTGGGTACCACATAGGCCTTAATGGAGTAAAATCCAATTATTCAGGTGGCCCAAAGTCTTCTGATCTGATCTCTTATCTGAAACATCCATTGAAAAATGGTCTTGCCCTTATATTTTTGTAGCAAAGATATCCCTTTTTATTAAGAGCTCTGCTATCAAACCACCCTTGAATTCAGGTTCCAACTCACTGACTTCATGACAAAGCAGGTCATCATCCAAGCAGCTCTCCTGGCCTTTGCCACTTGGCTACAGCTTCCTAGCACCCTGGTCCATCCATACTCATGCTCACACCCTCCCCTTGTACACACAGCCCTCCTTCTGCCTTTTGAAGGTATGCAGAGTATCCTGGTCGTATTTTCTTCACAGTTCTGGTTACCTGCCCTTGTTCTAGGTGATACTGCTTCTGATTGGCAAAATTAGGATTTGCCTTGTTCCTTTTGGGAGCCATGGATGTTATTTGAGTGCCACTGTCATTTGAAGACCCTCATCCAGAGGGAAATAGTAGATTTCAGGAATGGATAGGTAAACAGAAAGCTCAATGTAATTGTACCTTCTTCTTTTCTTAGCTCAATGCATTAGCAACTTTGGTGTGCCAGTCAGCTTCTGAACACTGTGATAGAATAATTGAGAAGATCAACTTAGATCAGAAAAGATGTACTTTGTCTCATGGTTTCAGAGGTTCAGTCTGGGGTTCCTAGGCTCTGGTCTGTAGTAAAGCAGTATTAATATGGTGGGGAACACTTGATAGCCAGAAAGGAGGGAGGGAGGGAGGGAGAGGCAGTGGACAGAGAAGGGGAGGAGAGGAAGAGAGAAAGGGAAAGGAAGTGGGAGAGGGACAGGGAGAGGGAGAGGGAAAGGGAGAGGGTGAAGCAGGCAGAACACTTTGTGTTTCTGTATCTCTAAGTTTTTGTTTTAGACAAATAAAGGGCAGCCATCTTGTCTGCATCTGCTTCTTAATTATCTTCAGCTCTATGATCCTTTATATTTTGGGAAGACACATTTTGGTCTCCCAGAACATAAAGCTGGCTGGCACTTGTTAACTTTTGTTTTTATCAATAAGGACATATATAGGACAGTTATATAAAACTACAAAACCCCCTCTATTTTATGATTACAATTATTTCATAAAAGAAAGCACTTTTTAACAGTAAGAAAATAGGAACAAAACAGCTGCAATTTCTTTAACTTGAATTGATTTAGCCTGGTGAAAAACATTTTAAATATTGTGCCCAGGACTAGTGAACATTTACTATAAACTGGCACCATAGCTGCCCACAGTCTGACGTTTGAGAATCACAACTTGAGTCATATGAGGATGCTAGACATGTAAAAACAAAACAAAACAAAAACCAAAAAAAAACATGGAGAGAAGAAAAAACAGGGCGAGGAAATGGAAATTGGAGACTGGCTGTCTTTTGGGCTAAATGACATTCCCTCCTTCATCTTGATTGTTAAATTTTGAGTCTCCAATCCTTAGCCTTTGATTAAAGTATTTCAGAATAACATTAGCTACCTCTTCAGCCAACATACTTGAAAATAATAGGGGAAATGTGTTTTCCATTGATAAAAAGGCTAATGACTTTTCTTCTGTTTATTGCTGAGTGATTTGCTCCTAACTGGGCTGGCCTCTGCAGTCCTTACAGAGAGGGTTCCTGTCTGTAGCCTGCTGGTACCATTTGCATGCTAATCATTCCTGTAATTGATCTTCCCAGGTCTCTTCAAACCTTGTAAGAGGCAGTGGCCTGCTGCTCTGAAATTAACTACAGTTTTCAGAATGGGGCCTCTTCTGTCCTGGGGAGCTGGGTCACATGGGTGTCCTAGCACTGTCAGCCCCCACTATGTACCACCCCCCTTCCCTGCCCCAGTGATTCTCCACCACAGATTTCTGGTCAGTGTGCAGCTCTAATAGCCTTTATGGTACAACAGAGCTCATGGTTCAGGTTAGAAAGCACTGATTACCACTCAAGTGAAATAAGAGATTTGGGGATTATTATTTTTTTGTTGTGATAGTAGAAAAGGAGTGGTGCTAGAGACTGGCTAGGAGTGCTCTGTATGTACTTGAATTATACATTTATGCTACAGGGGAGGCCCCCTTCTGTGCTGGCTCATTGACTTAAGGTATGTAAGAGGAAGATTGGGAGAAAATGAGAGGGTTAGAGGTTTGAACACCTTCCTGACTAGAAATAAACTGCTGTAGTTATTATTATTAAAAAAATACTTAGCGATTGTAAGGGTGATGTACAGAGAGGTTACAGTTACGGAAGTCAGGCAATGCGTATATTTCTTTTTGAGTAATGTCACCCTCTTCCCTCACGGTCTCCCAGGTTTTCCCTCTTGTCCTCGCCCACAAGTTGTATACTTCATTTTCAACAGTGCTTGGTCCATAGGATCACTGCTGCATGTGTTCACCCTTTGTGTCATCATTTCTATGCCTTCCTCTTACCCTCCCAAATTGCTGCTGTTTTCGTGTTCTTTTCCTTTTCCCTTGCTTGTTTTTATTCTTATGTGGTAGAGTGAACAACTTCAAGAAAGCCTCAACACTTTCTATGCTCACTGTCTTAGTTTTTATTGTTTTGAGAAAATACATGAGGCTGCTGACCTTACAGAAAAGTTTTATTGCTGGTTAACAGTTCTAGAGGTGTCAGGGTATCTGCTCAGCTTTGTTGAGGATCTCTTGAGAGATGTCATCACAATGGTGGGAATATGTGTAAAAATGACAGGCAACATGTGTAGATTTAGGGGTGGTACCAGCACCCCATATGACCACCCATTCTCACAGAAATGAATCTGCTCTGTGAGAATAGCTTATTTCCTTCTGAGGGTAGAGTCTCCTGGAATTAATTATTTTCCATTAGGTCCAACCCCATATAGGTTCTGTATTTCTCCACATCACACCTTGAAGACCAAGACTATATAGCTCATGAAGCTTTGGGAGACACATCCAATTCATATCCCAAATCACAGCACCCACTTGAAATCCCCCAAAATATAAGTGAACATACAGGGAGATTTAATGATGTAAGGTCACATCCTTGGAACATGATTCAGATTTCTACTGCTCAACTGATTAGAAGTCACATGAGACCATTTGAATAAAACAATTATAATGAAAACTTCAGTTTCTCTGTCTCTCTGGTCACATTTTAAGTACTCAGTGGCTAGCAAAAAAAAAAAACAAACATTTTTTTACCGACAAAGTATGACATCTTAGACAACTCTTCTTAGAAACTCACGGAACAACATTCTTTCCATTATTTCTGTAAGAGCCCTTCTTCCCCAAGTCTGTACCTGTAATTGTTATTTATACTGGGAAAGGCATATTTCTGACATTAACTTAGAAACAAACTCCAGGGGTTCTATGTCCTACCCACATGACAGTTGGAGGATCTTGAGTAAACTTCCTAACCTTCTTTCTAGCACTGGCGCTTACCTGTAAGCATTTTTCCCCCATCACACAGAATTATTGTAGCATGGTTTAGCAATTAGGTTGTTTTGGCTTCAGGGGGCAACTTTTTCTTTACAGCTAATATTGATCTACCAGTGAATTCTTTACAAAACCCATACAGCTCCTTGAGGAAAAATTGGCCAAGGTAGTGTGGTGTCACAGATGTCTCAAGGTTTTAAATTAACACTGTAAATCTCAGAATTATGGGAGAAAGAGCTAGCAACATTATTGAATGCCTCCCATCTGACTATGTTTCCTGTTGCTGCCTGACTGGCATGGGGAGTGGCAGGTATAAGATCAGAATTCAGGTACTAGAAGGAAATCAATAAAGGGTTGAGTCCTAGCCCGTTTTCGAATAGAGGTCCACAAGATATTATGCCCATGACCAAATGAAACAGGGTACGGTCTGTGGAGCTCAGCCCTGTGGGAGGGTAGGAATGGAGTGTGGGTAGGATTTGGTGGGGAGTCTTAAGGTCAGGGATGTAACAGAGGGCCTGTGCTCTGTCTTGTGGCAGTTTGGGTACTGATATTGCTTGTTTGATGGGCAGTTCTGAATTGTTGGGTATTTGCTGATAGCATGGAGAATTACTGCTTTGCAAATAACTGGAATAAACTGACATAGTAGAGCTACCTTTTATGAGACCGTTTTTATCCTGACCTGCTGTTCTTTAGAGACAATGGCCTGTCAGGATCTTTGATAGTATATTCACTTCTGCTCCTGGCAAGGAGCAGTGTTAAGGAGTTGGAGATAATGCTGAAATGGATCTATAGACCTTTGCACCTCAAACTGTGGTCCATGGGCACCAGTATCGCATGGGAGATTGGTGTGGAAGAGCTCACAGTTTAAAGATAATTTTAAGGGGAAAAATATTTGAAAAATTTCTGAACTTTCCTTGCCAACTAAAGCAGAATTGGTTGAAAATACAGTTGTTACGTTCTACCCACCAAAGGAATTTCCTCTAAAGTTCAGGAAGAAGACAGATTACCCATTCTAGTAGCATTTAAAGAGAAAAAAAAAGAAAAATTGTGGTGGCTCAAACTTATGATCCTAGGTCTTTGGGAAGTAGGCCAGCCTGGGCATCAAAGTTCTTGAGTCTTCATGTCACTGAATTGGGTTCTGTTGCATGAACCTGTTAGCCTACCTACAGGAGAAGCACATGGCTATCATCCCAGTGACACAAGGCAGCACAAATAGGAGGATCACAGCTCAAGCTGTCCCAGGCATAAAGCAAGACCCTACATAGAAAATAATCAATGCAAAGAGAGGCTGGAGACATGGTTCAGAGTACCTGTCTTGCAAACATGAGGCCCTCGATTCAATCCCCAGTATCACAAAACCAGCAAATGAACAAACCAGTAGGACCTTTCACCTTTCCCACAGTACCCTAACCATCTTCTTTTTCTGGTCAATTGATACAAACTTTTACCTGGGGTAGTCAGAAAATGAATAATTCCTACTCAAGTATGAGTAAATTTTGCTTTAGTTTACTTCTCTGTTGTCAGTTAATTTGAAGGTCCTCCCCCAACGTGCCAACTAAGCAGAGACAGAAGAAGAAAAATTCATCCTTCCCAAAGTAGAAAAGTAGAATTTTAATTTTCCTGGGGAAGGTGATTGATTGAGGTTGGAGCTTAAGGACTTGTACTTACCAGGCTCTGCCCCTTGAGCTATGTCTCCAGCCCTTTTGTTTTTAATTCTTTTTTAGATAGGGTCTCACATGTTTTTCCCAGGCCAACCTGAATCCACATAATTGGGATCACAGTCTTGTACCACTATAACTAGTTTCTTTGTTGAGATGGAATCTTGGGAAGTTTTTGTCCAGGATTGCTTCAAACTGTCATTCTCCTGTTCTCAGCCTCTCAAGTAGCAGGGAATACAGATGTAAGCCACTTTGCCTGGCCAGAAAAGTTAAATCTTAAACTAACCCACATCAATATGACAAGAATCAGCACTGAATCAACATTGCTTGATGAATGGTAAAAAAAATTATAGCTTTCCTTGAGAAGCGAAGAGGCGTTTGCAAATTTCCTTTGTAAGGAATTAGATGAGTAGATTTTAAAATTTGGGGGCCATATAGTCTTCTTTGCAGTGACTTCACTGTGCTACCGTGATCCAGACAACAATTGCATGAACAAGTGTGGCTGTATTTCTGCACAGCTTTAATTACAGACACTGAAATTTTCATTTTTAATTTAATTTAATTTTATTTGTGAACATACTGTACAGAGGGGTTACAATTACATGGGCAGGATAATGCGTACATTTCTTACCAAGCATCG
>NW_012267279.1:7330082-7333577 GCF_000151885.1 Dipodomys ordii | reverse complement strand
TTTTTAACAATTTTTGTGTGTTTGCATTTCATGAGCTGTTTTTTTTTGTGTTCATTGAAGAATGCTTTTATAAATCACCTTCCCCCCTCCCTCCCACCCCTCCCCCACCCACCATCCTTAGTTTGTAAACCTACAAAATAGGTAGTAGATGTGTTTGGTTTATGGATGCTAGGTAGCTGATCCTTGATCTAGATCACTATTTCCTAACATTTTCATTTTGTGGAACACAGAGAAAACATTGCTGCTATCCTGCATTAGGTAAATGACTGAAGATGACTGGTGGTTGGACTCAGTGGGTTGTTAGCAGGTAGGGCCTGTACTGAGAGCTTAGAAGTATTGGCAGACACATAACTCATTCACAGTTGGGAGGCTGTGGTCTAAGCGACTCTCATGGGTTACTGATGAAAAAACTGTTTACCTTCCTGTTCCCAAGGCATGCCATAATGCTGGCCCTTCAAAAACCCATCATAGCTGCATGAGAAGTGAAGTTTCTGGTAACTAATAGAGCTGGGAGATAAGTTAATTACTATTCTAGTCATAGTTTATAAAAATTAAGTAGGTAATTGAAGTAGAGTGGCTAGAGGAAAAGCCATTTCTTGTCAGAGAGACCTCCTGAGCCATCAGGTCCCGTGTGTGGCAGACATCTGTGATTCAGTCTTTCTGGCCTTAGTGCAGGTAGCACTTCTCCAACCATGCCATTTACATTGGCCACTGAATGGAAGTGACACATTAAAGCATTTAAGATGTGCATCTGTCAATATCCTTTCCTGCTTTGCTTAGAGATCATAGTACACATTCTGAGATTGTGTCAAATGGCATACAGGCTAACAGAGATCCAGGGAAGGAAAATGCTAGGATCAAGATCTCCCAATAAAATGCAATGTACTGGCCACCTTCAAATTCTTTGGGATGGATTCTTCTAGTGGAATTTTGTTCTCCTTAGGTTGATAGGTTACAGTATCAACCCTCAGTATCTCAGAATGAGCTTTCTTTAGAATAGAGGTCATCAGGGGAACCCTAGTCAAATATGACAGATACCTTTATAGGAAAAGGAATCTTTGGAGTTAGGGAAATACCATGTGAAGATGAGGAATGCCCAAAATTGTCAACAAGCCAGAGTTAGGTAAAGGACATGGAGCAGTTTTTTCTCAGTTCTCAAACTATGCCTTGATGTACATACTTGTAACTCCTAAATTGTGAGATGACAGATTACTGTTGTTCATACAACCCAGTTGGTGGTACTTTGTTATAATTGCTCCTAGCAAATAAACCAAGGGATGATTAATTAAAAATACACACACATACACACATACAACAAACTTGTTTTGGCAGTACTAGAACTCAGGGTCTTGTGCTGCTAGCTTTACCACTTCAGCCATGCCTTATCACTTTAGGTTAGTTTTCAGATAGGGTCTTATGCTTTGGTCTTGGTCAGCCTTGGACTAGGCTAACCAGTCTATGCCTCCAAACTGTGCCTCCTGTGTAGCTGGGGTTACAGATGTGAGCCACTTTAACAAATTTATTTGTTGAGATAAAGTCTCACCAACTTTTTGCCTTGGTTGGCCTCAAACCAGGATCCTTCTGATCTCTAGCTCCTGAGTAGCTGAGCATTTTTTGTATTTATTTTATTTTTTCCTTTTAATGGCTTTATTGTGATATCAGTCACATGTTATGTAACTCAGTTGCTTTGGATGCACAACTCATTGGTTTTTAGTATAGTCACAGAGCCATACAATTATTGCTGTAATCACTTTTAGAACATTTAGAACACCTGGAAAAATCTGGTCTTACTATCAGTCACTCCTCACAATCTCTCCTCTTTCCTGCAAGTGCAGGTCTATTTTCTATATTTTTAGTCTATCCTGGACATTTCATACATAGAGAACCATTCAGTACATGAAAGTCTTTTGTGACTGGCTTCTTTCACTTGGCATGTTTTCGGTAGCATCCAGGTTATCACATGTATTTGTACTTGTACTTAGTTCCTTTTCAGGGCTGAGTAAGATGCCTTTGTATAGACTTCTCACACTTTATTAGTTTTTCATCAAGTCATGAGTCTTTGAGCTACTTCCACTCTGAGACTATGACAAGGAATGCTTCTATGAGTTGCTTGGGTCCAAGTTTTGGATTTCATTTATCTTGTAGTTTCTTTTTGTAATATACCTGGCAATGGAGCTGTGGAGTCATATGATAATTCCATTTTTAACACCTTAAGAAAATGACTTAAAAGCAGTTGTATCATGAGTGTCTGCAGATTCTAATTTATCTACAACTTCACTGCCGCTTGTTTTATTTGCATTACTTTAAAATTAAAACCACCCTAGTGCCTGTCAATGGCATTTCAGTCTGGCTTTGATTCACATTTTCCCAAAAGCTCAGGACCTTGAGCATCGCTACCTTATTTTGTGTTCTTATTGAGCATTTCTCTGAAGAAATGTCTGCTCAAATCCTCTACTCATTTTCAGTTGAGTTATTTGGTTGTCTTTTTATGACTGAAGTGTATAAAATGACTTTATAGGTCAGTAATTCATTTCAGTGAAGAGTTAGATTTATATATATGTATATATATACATATATATTAACCAGCAAGATGTGAATACAATTTCTATTTCCTTTAGAGTTCTGAGGGCTGTTCATATTTTCCAAGTGTTTAGTTCCCTCCTTTGAAGTAAGTACTTGAACAAAAGAGAAAGATCAGAGAATTCTGAGCTGAAAAGACAGAAAATAGAAAGCATTAGGAAGCTGATACAGGGGACCAAAATGTGCCATCCCAATATATCCATGAGCACATTGAAGTCTGAACTCAAAGCTACCTCTTAGAGATTTACTTAATTTACCCTGGTGTGTATCTTATCTTATATACCTGAGGTGTCCCTGTTATGAAACTTTTTTTGTTTGGTTTTCTCTTGTTAACCTGTATTTTGTTACTGAGGTAGAGCCCAAATGAAGCATTAGTGCCACCCTATATTGGAAGGATAGAGAGAAAAATTATGTTTCCCTCCCTCTGCATATTGTCTAGGGAAGAATTTTATCATTGCTAATGGTTGTGGAGTTTTCCTTCTTTGTATAACCCAGCAGCTTTGTCAGTCTTCAGACCATCAGCCAAAGGAGATTTAAAAACCCCACATTTTCCTCTTTTCTCCTTAACACTGTTCTTCCTGTGACCTGTGCCTTGATTGCCTTTAATTATTGAACTCTGGACTCAGGGGTGAAGGTAAGTGGAATAAAGTTGTTCACCTTCTGCAACATGGATTCTTCCTTTGTTACCTGGACCAAAGCAGAGCCTTTCCTCCTCCACTATGCAAATCTGAAGCAGATAAATGTGAGCTATCAGGAGCCAATTTGCTGGAAATCTTCCCCTTAGTAATTGGCTTCATATTTCAGCTCTCAGAAAAAGTCAGCTCTCATTACCACCTTTGCCTTCTCCCCTCAAGGCCGAGAGAGAGAGAGAGAGAGAGAGAGAGAGAGAGAGAGAGAGAGAGAGAGAGAGA
The DNA here is from genome assembly GCF_000151885.1 of Dipodomys ordii. Taxonomy (NCBI): domain Eukaryota; kingdom Metazoa; phylum Chordata; class Mammalia; order Rodentia; family Heteromyidae; genus Dipodomys; species Dipodomys ordii. The sequence continues at coordinate 7,330,086 of NW_012267279.1, read as the reverse complement.
GAGA
>NW_012267279.1:7315273-7330032 GCF_000151885.1 Dipodomys ordii | reverse complement strand
AGAGAGAGAGAGAGAGAGAGAGAGAGAGAGAGAGAGAGAGAAAGAGAGAGAGACAGACAGACAGAGAGAGAGACAGAGAGAGAGAGAGAAAGGAAGAGAGGTAGAGAGAGAGAGACATGGTCTCTTGGAAACAAGGAAGGGGAGAGAATTCAAGTCTAGAATTATTTTTTTCTTTCTACTGGCTTTATTTCCAGGTGTTGCTGGCTGCTCAGTCCTGCTTCCTTAGAAAAGAACTTCTTCAGTTGGTTGGGCCTCCTTGCCAATGGTGATTATGTCCTTCCCACCCTGGGCTCCCTTTACCAAGATAGGAAGTGACAGGCAGGGAGACCTCCTGCTCCTGGGTTCTTGGGAAGGGAATACAAAGCATTATATCAAACATTGCCACCAGGCCAGCTCTTTTGGGTTGCATTAGGCAGTCAAGCATTTTGCTGCCTGCTGAATGTCATCTCATTTAACATTTTGTTAAACAACTTCTAAAGGTCTTAACAATATGACAGATGGGCCATTGATGGGGTTCTTAGTAGCTAAGTACCAGTTTGGCTGGGCTGGATTGTGTTTATTGTTCATTAAGTGTTATTTAAAGAACTCAAACCTTATGCCTCCAACCCCCCTGCACACCCCTTAATACACACTTTCTGTGGGACCCCAGGGTGTCGCATTAGAAGTCTATTTCTATAGAAAAACACAGCAGAAAGGAAAGGGTAGAGAGAGGCTCATAAAGGAGAAGAAATGAGAAGACAAGGGGGAAGAAGTAGACAGAGGCAGAAAAAAGTGTGTGTGTGTGTGTGTGTGTGTGTGTGTGTGTGTGTGTGTGTCTAGAGGGAAGTTATGGTTTAAAGGCAAGCATATGGCCAAGTGAGACAGAACAAAATGGATTACTTTCTGCAGATGGCTGTTTGTCTTAGCTTCATCTCTAGTGAGGTCATCTTCCACCTTGCTCCCAAATTCAGGGGAAGGAAAGAGGACACCTCTGTGCAACGAAAACTACTCATTGCCCTGATGGCAGGTGTTCTCTATGTATCCTGTGTCTTGTATTCCCAGTTAACTGTAAGTGATTGGAGAGCATTAACTCTTCTCCTTTAGTTTCCCCTACAAAATGGTTAACAATGTCAAGCCTAGAAGAAGCATTGGTCAGGATGGTTTTTCAAACAGTACAGTTTTGTGTTTATTTATTAATGTCTAGATGCAAAGAACTAGGCCATGGGAGCCAGGGCTATTTGATTGGCTGGAACCAAAGTTGTTTTAACCAACTTTCTTCCAGCTTTGTCTGGGGATCCCAGAGTCCTCCAGTGACTTGAGAATTAGAATTTTACCACAATTTGGCTTTGTCAAGAGCAAAGCTACAGCCAAAGACAGAAGAAATGGTGGGAACATTGGTTGTACTCACAATGTGGTAGATCATCGTAACAATATACATTTTCTTTCCTTTCTTTTCTTTCTTTCTTTTTTTGGTCAATCATGAAGCTTGAACTCAGGGCCTAAGTGCTGTCCCTGAGCTTTTTTGCTCAAGGCTAGTGCTCTACCACTTTGTGTCACAGCTATACTTCTGGTTTTCTTCTCCTTAATTGGAGGTAAGAGTATCACAGACTTTCCTGACCAGACTAGTCCATGATCCTCAGATCCCAGCCTCCTGAGTAGCTAGGATTATAGACATGAGCTACCAGTGTCTGGAAATATTATGTATTTTCTTAGAGATTGCCACTCTAGAATGTCAAGAGGAGAGAGAAGGCCTTAGAGAACATTGGGGCTTCTAGAGACTTCAGGAACCCACCTATTTCAATGGCTTTTCATAATCAGGTGAGAAGGTCTCAGAGCTGACCCTGGTCATGTGGTCAGTCAGCAGGGAATGGGAGCCCACATCCTACTTATAGTGCTTCCCAGGATTCAGCCAGAACTCTTTGATTGAGAGTGACAGAAACGAACCGTTTAAACAAAAGCAAAAGAACAAAAATCTTTAAGGTCACATCGCTGGGAAGACTGAAGGTTCTAGGAAGATCTGAGGACTTGTTGATTCTTTCTCTGCCTTTTAACTGCTAGATTGCCTCCTTGCCCAGACCTTCCCTACATGATACAAAAGTGACTCTTTTCATATTTTTCCCCTACCTACATACCTAGTTTGGCAATTCCAGTAGATGGAGGGGAGCTTTTTTCTTGCTGATTTTAGCATGGGAGAATTGACTTGCTTTGACCAGCTCTGTCTTTGAACCTGCTGCCGTCCTGAGGCTGACAACAAATTTCTTCTGGATCAAATTTTAAGACTCTTCTCTGAATAGTCTTCCTAAGTAGGTCTTGACCTCTGTGACTATCTTTGTGTCTCTCAGTTGTAGTATGAATTCTGTTGATTTATCTAAATCTCCCACTTAGATATCTCATCACTCTCAATGTCAGACCAAAATTACTCATCTTTCACCTTCCTTCGAGTGATTGTCTTCCTTCAGTAAGGATTCTGATAGGTCTTTAATAAGTCTCCAGTATTATGTTTATGTATCCTGAATTAATTTTTCTTTGCTTTATGTTTTGGTGGTCCTAGGGTTTGAACTCAGGGCTTTGCACTTGCTGGGCAGGTATCCTATCACTTACGCCACTCGTTCAGCCCAGTGATATTTTTCTTTAACAGAGGAAGGGAGAAAATGGTTGTATCTGAACTATGTCATAGGGAAAAGTGGTAAGAAAGAAGGTAAGATATGGCAAAAATAATGACCTCAATACCACATAATGAGAGGACATTTTTTTCCGGGGTTCGGATACGAGGTCTCTGAGATTCTCTTGGGAAGCCCACGTGTCTTTTTGAAGGGTCTTTGTGTTCTTCTTTTGGGCTTACCCTGTTGCGGAGGCTTCCCCTGTTCATGAGGGAGGGAATGAGGCTGTGGGCTTTATGGGATCAGTCTTGATTTTCCTGCCTTGGGTAGAAGAGAAACCTGAAGATGGAATCTAAGATCTTTCTTTCTAGATCTCTCTGTGTATAGCCAATAGGATACAATAATGGAATTCAGTGTAGGTCTGTAAGTACTTCTTGATCAGCTTTCTATACAGCCACAGTGTTAGGTGCCAGAAATCATAAGGAAATTAGATAGTTCAAATTGCTATCTCATTCAGATCTAAGGACATATGTGTCATGAACAAAGAAATAATGATAGTGGCATGTGTGGGGAGATATACTTTTTGGAGGATTTTGGAATACTCAGGAATGGCCTCCCAGATGGTATAATTTTCACATTGGAATGATGTGTCTGGAATGGAAGGATTATTAGAAATATGAAAGGAGAAAGTATTGTATGCAGAAATGATAAACTGAGGAGAGTCTTTACCCAGAGACAGAAAAGCCTGTCTAGAGACCTGTGAATATTCCAGTTTGATTGGAGCAAAGATGAGAAAGTACAGAATAAGGAGAGAGATACTGAGAAGCCACACAGGAAGAAAGAAGCAGACCCTCAGCTAAGGTGGTAGCAGAAGAAAAGGCAGATACCAGCTGACTTGCAACATTCTTTAGGGAGCATACTAATTCTTATTGAGATGGGTCCTTCATATTGGACAAATAAAACTTAATTGTTAGGATTTTGTGGAGGCAAAGTTCGCATCATTACAGACTTGCTTATAGGTTGACCAAAAAAAGAGGCATTATTGGAAGACAAATACACATACACGTTTGTCAAGCATTAATTTCAAAAATATATTTCAGGAACTATATGTCCTATCTTAGCACTTATTTGTTGTTGATATTATTGGACCTGAGTAGTTTGAGAATGTATTAAGGCCGATTCATAAGACTTTGTAAAAATCATCTCTTTTACTCCTGATTACTGGGACTAGTAATTTAGGATATTATCTAAAAATCATGTTTCATAAAGCTTCTATTAAATGATTGGTAGTATATCAATTGTTTTGCTTCTGACTATGTCCTTGATGTGTAGAAGGAATTCCTCTCTCTGGCTGACTTAGACTTTTATATGCTGGTGGCTAAGTACTTCTTCCCTTCCTTCCATCAATGTTGATTGTGCTTTACTTATGCCCGAAACTTAGTGTTAGCTCTGTGAATACAAAAAGATAATAGAAATATATCTTACTTTTTCACAAAAAGCTTTTTTTCCCCTTTAATGCTGGTCCTGAGCTTGAACTCAAGGCCTGGGTGCTGTCCCAGAGCTTTTTTTTTTCCTTTCTGCTGAAGGCGAGCACTCTACCACTAGAGTCACAGCTCCACTTCTGGAATTTTGGTGGTTAACTGCAGATAAGTGATTCATTCACTTTCCTGCCAAGGCTAACAATGAATCATGATCTTTAGATCTCAACCTCCCAGGTAGTTATGATTACAGGTGTGAGTTACCAGTGCCTGGCCACAAAAAGATTTAAATAGTAGATTAAGAAGAGGTGTCACTCAGTACATGCTAAATTTGCTAGAGTCACAAGAGAAGGAAATGGAGGGAGAGAAGTGGTGGAGATGCTTTGTGTCAGGGACAGGATATACTGCATTACGAAGGGTTTGCTCTTTCATACTGTGTTTTGTCCTGAAAAATCTAGATAGCTGGCTCTCCTTCTTTAGCTCATGAGAACTTGCATGGCTGTTGTGACTTCTGTTACCTTCTTCCTCCTCACACACTGCTGGGGTTTATTGTTTACATGGGTATAGCCCTCTACATGGGGATTCTTGCCCAGCATGCACCTGGGCATTTATCTGTGGGCATGCTACAGCTTTTTGCATTTTTAGAAGTGGGCCATCCTGCCATGTTATGATTGGGGGTTGGGGATGTTTCCCTGGAAACTTGTGCTGATATACTTCATATGTGGCTTCTGGATCCAAGTAAACTGGACCCTTCTAAACAGCCAGCTTTCTGGGTGTTTAAACTTGCCTTGCCTTGATTGATACAATAGAAATGAGAGAGAGAGAGAAAGTAAAAGAGAATCCATACACATTTTAGTACAAAGGGTGACATCAGGCTAGATTTTAGGTCTTCAGGAGGAAAGTAGGGCCCCTCTCAGGGAACCCATAGTGAATGTCACCCACCCAGAAGCTGTTGGGTGGCTATAGATTGTCCCCACATTCCCTGAAGTCAGAAAATTAAACCCAGCCTCATTCTTGGCAAAGATTTGTCTAAAAAGCAAAACCAACTGGAAACTGACTGCCAATAGGCCCAAATGTGGAAAGACCACTGGGTAGGTATAGAAGTGACCGCTCCTGACTTAATGTGGGGTATGTGTTGTGGTAGACACATTTTGCATTTGTATGTATCACCACTTTCTCTTTTCCATCCCAGTATTGGAAAGCCTCTGTGGCATTGCTGGCTGCTGCTTTGGCAATGTTGGCAAACTCCTGATTTGTGAGTGGAGTTAGGGCCACAGCCCCTACACATGATATCTTGTTATATTTTTAAACATTTAAAAATGAGTCAATTAAAAACTGGATTATTAGGTAAAAACTGGATTATTAGGTAAAAACTGGATTATTAGGTAAAATTTCCTGGAATCCTCTGAAACACCAAAAGTATAAGTAACATTAAGACTGTATTCCTGCACAGATCCAGTGATCACACGCTCACTCCTGACTCTTTTTCTACACACTTCTGATGAGGTTTTTGTCTATTGTACTTGGCTCTTTTTCACCTGTTTAATAAGTTATCTGTCTAGGCCCTGTTGGTTTCTGAGTTTGTGACTTCCACCCTAACAAAGAAATATTAAGTCACTGGCGATAGGGAAGAACAATAAAGCAGACTAGAAATAACTCAATGAATGCCTCAAGGGGATTTGTTTCTATCTTAAAACACAGAAGATGGGGGCTGGGAAGGTGGCTCAGTGGTAGAGTGCTTGCCTTGCGTGCATGAGGCCCTGAGTTCGATTCCTCAACACTACATAAGCAGAAAAAACTGGAAGTGGAGCTGTGGCTCAAGTGGTAGAGCACTAGCCTTGAGCTGAAGAGCTGAGGGACAGTGCCCAGGCCCAGAGTTCAGGCCCCATGACCTACAAACAAAAACAAAAAACAAACACAGAAGACATGTTCTAGCTATCTTTATTGGAAGCCAAGTCCAGATCTCTGCTGGCTCTTTCTTCAGTAGCAGCAATGGAAAGTTCCTATACTTCCAGGGTCATGAATCTGGAGTTTTGACTCTCTTTGAGAAGATTTAAGCCCTTGGTTTCTGTTTACTCCTGGCAAGCAGGATGAAAATAGATGACAGGAGCATCTGATATTGTCTTCCCTCTTCCATTCTCAGAATCTGAATCATTGTTTCATTTCTCATTATTTCTAGAATGCTGTGGCTTTCCCTGTCACAAGACCTTTTTATTTCCTGGGCCAGCAAGTGGCTACAGGGTGTAGGTAGGAAAGATCTGCAGTATTACATATGGATCTGATTAATTTTCATATTTTGTCTCATTCAAACTGTCTCATCGTTCCCTAACTTTTTTGTCTTTTTGCTCAAACTTTGGATTTGAAATAACAAAATATTACAGTTGAGGTGTGAACGTTGCCCTTTAAAGTTTTTTCTTTTCTATTTTTCTCTATGACCAGGCTTTATAAAAAGCTATTTTACTCTAAGAAATTAGGTTTCTGGTTATCAGGAGCCCTAAATAGACATGAATTACAAGAACGTCCTTTGAAAACCCCATGCAGCACTTGTTTCATTAAATTCCATGAAGCGACCTTAATTTAGTGGAACACTGGATAGGCTGTTCTTTTAACCTATTATCACTTTGGCCAGGCCCATAAACCATATTCATGGATGATTCCATCAAGAAGGACAACAGTGGGATTAATATTATTTCAGGATACAGTAAATGCCACAATGATGAAGCTGTTTAAGATCTGGTGCTCACGGTGTCACACTGAATGCATTGACATTTACTCTGCTATCACTTCATTTCCAATATTCCTTCCAAATCAGCCGATGCTAATGTGCCAGTGTGTGTGCAGAATACAATTGGGGTGGGGGTGGGGAGACGGGAAGGGATGGTACAAATCCGTTTGCCTTCCCTTTTTTTTTTTTTTGGTATTTAGAGTGGGCAACTATACATAGATAGGCTTTTACATTTACTGGACTCTTACTGGACTCTAAGATCTCAGTGTTAGGCTTACACATCCTCAGGAGTTGGTTTTCTCCTGGAACTGGATAAAAACTGGTCATAGGTCCTTCTCATTGTAACTGAACAGGTTAAAATTGCTTTGATATGAACTAAGAAAGCATTTCTTTGAGTCCCTAGCCTGTTGATATATTGGAATTGAGCTCCTGGGAAAATGGAAACATTTATAAAGGTATGCCATTTTTCGAAGGTTTGGTTTGTGATATTTCTTGAATCCTCTTCACTTTGATGCCCCTGACGGTGGTATAGGCCTAAAGATTTACTAAAGATACTGAGTATCTGAAAGCACATTGGTGGATTTTGGGATTTTCTGTTGAAGTAGCCAAGATGTTATTTACAATGTTATTACTCTTACCTCCTCTTTCAAGGGCTCTAGGTCCTGGTTTTGAAAGGGGAGATTCCTCAGGTTGGAAAGAAAGGTTATCAAATTTTAGTGTGTCTGAAGATCACCTGATGTGCTCATCATAGCAACTGTCGTCTGGGATTTTCCAATCCAGAAAGTCTGGCATGAGGATTGTGAGTGGGCATAGCATCCAACTCCCAGGTGAGGCAGGGCCTCTGGGCTGTGAATCACCAACTACTGCCTATCTTCTCGTTAGATAGGCTTTGGTATATGACTAAAAAGGGATTTTTAATATTGTCTTAAGGCAGTCTGCTCTATCTTTGAACAACTCTAAATATGCATTTGTTACATTGTTGCTCAAGTTTATGCTCTGGATTTACCAAATTCTGTTGAGCTCTAGGCCTTGGTCCTAAAGAATATTCTTGGCAAGGTATGGAAATATCCCTGCTAATGAAAGAAAGCTTGGGCTTCCTATTTATAATCTCAGGGGAACTCTCTAACAGGAAGGGATAGCTTATCTGGGGTAACTTGTCTCTTATTACCTGCCTCAGATGCTCTCATTACCAGTTTTTACTCTCTCTCTCTGTCTCTCTCTCTCTCTCTGTCCATCTGGATGAGGAAACTAAAATGTGGAGAAATGAAGTTGCCCATTTAACATAATGGTGAATAAAGCTAGTTCAAGTAACCTATTCTTCAGCCAAGGGGCATTTCTATAAAACCAGATGGCCTGACATGAATAATCAAATAATAATTTAAATATGCTAATATATATGCAACATAAAGCTTACATACAATATTTTAACCATTTCTAGATATTCAGTTCAGATAGGTGTAAAGTGTGTGTGTATATATACATATATATATATGATATTATCATACTACTGGCACCATTATCTATCTTTAGAATGGTTTTATTTTCTTACGTGGAAACTGTACTTAATCTCCCTTCCTCTAGCTCTTGGTAGTGTGTGTATGAATCTGCCTATTTTAGGCAACTCATTTTAGTGGAATTATATAGTATTTGTCCCTTTATGTTTGACTTAGTATCATGCCTATAAGGCTCATCTATGTTATAGCAAATGACACAAATTTTCTTCTTTTTAAAAAGCCAAATCGTTTTTTATTGTGTAAATATATGTTTTGTTTATCAACTCATCTGTCCATGGGTATTTGGATAGTTTCCACCTTTTAGTAATTATAAATAATACTGCTATGGACATTGGCATGAAAAACTAATGTTCTCTTTGGGATCTTGTTGACAATTATGTAGGCATCTATCTGAGAGTAGAATTGATGGATCATATGATTATTCTGGGTTTAACTTTTTAAGCAACTCCTAAACTGTTCACAGATATTCTTTGATTATCTAACACTTTGAATATTAGTGACACAGTGGCATACAGAAAAACACCTGAAATTTTGAAACCTCCCAATGGTGGAAGAAGAATAGTATAAATGCAGGTTGTCACAGAAAGTTGTAAGACTGATGTAGAATAATAGTTAAGAATTGTGAGAGTCACAGAAGGGTCAGGTTAACTCTAGGGGAGTCAGAAAAGGCTTCCTAATTGGGGATGACCTTGAAGAAATGGATAATGAAAGGTTAGTGACTAGAAAGGATATCAGATTTGGGGTTAACATTATTCTATTTTGGTTGCAGGGAACACTATGGAAAAAGGGATAGCAATTGCTTAAGATAGGGTTAGGAAGTCTCCAAAATTTATTTTATACATGATCTATGTATGCATATAACTATAGAGCAGAACCTTCAAGCTGTTGCTGGCACTGCTGGGGGCCACAAATGGGTAAAATGGTTCATACAAAGCCAGACCTGTTAAGTATGAGTCTTGGAGAAAATCTGGGCTCAATCTTTATTTTTATGGCATTCATTTTCTTATATGAAAAATAAGAATAGCATTAACTACTCTCTTTTGTACATGAATGTTTTGTGAACATTTGATATAAGTGCCTGAAAATGTTCACAAGAGTATAAAGCATATGCTAACAATCTATTAATATGCTGTTTGGGGAAAATACTGTAAGTATGAGGCAGATTCTATTTTCCAAAGATAGCTCCTACCATATTTCTAATCTCACCTGCTGTTTCCAATCAGAAGAAAAGCCAATATTATTTCTCTTTGAAACTGGATGCTCCTTGGTGAAGGTGAAAAGAGAGTGTGTGGATTCTGAGTTGGTTATTAGGTAACATGGCTTCTGACTGCCTTTCTGTTCCTCCTGGGAACCCAGCCACCATGAGAGGAGGAAGTTCAGACTGTGAAGAGGAGTGGTGCATAGATTTTTGTAGCTTCAGCCAACATAATTTGCAAGAGATATGGATGCAAGAGATACAAATGCAGAGGCTCTACATGCTTCAAGCTCAGTCTTTGGCTCTTCAAGTTGAGAGCTGAGTCATCATGAAGCAGAGACAAATTGTCTGCATTTTACTCTAGATTTCTGACCCACAGTCTTCATGAACATCGTAAATGATTGGTTCACACTATTAAATTTGGGCTGTCATAGGGGTTGGAAAGGTTGTGTGAATGTATGTATGTATATATGAGTGTGTTTGAACTCATAGCCACACTCAGGTATGACCTATGGCCCTAGGACCTACTGGATGGGAAAGGCTTTGCACATATCTTTCTCTTCTAGTGCAGTCTAATAAACCAGCTCACAATAGTCCTCACCTTTTCAAGAGCTGAGTGTCTCAGCCTTTTAAAAGTGACTGCTTTGATCCTCAGGAAAGATGAATTGGATGATATAATTCTCTAATTTTGCTTGAGTCAGCTTCTTCATGCTCCCCACTTTCTTTCACATTTCTCCACATTTCCTTTCCACATTCCCATTCTCCTGCCCCTTCCCTTTTACTCTTTCTTCTCTTTTTGTTCCATCCTTTCTTGATTTTCTTTTATGAATAATTTGTTTTAATTTTGACATCAATCGTGGTAAGTAGAGGTAAGAGGATACTTGTTCCCATTCTGCAATGACAGGATTGTTTCTTCGCATTGGCTGATTTGGTTTAGGAGGGAAAACATAAAGAGTGAGATCTGTGGGGCTGTTTCTTTGGTGGGGTAGGGACTAATTTGGAGGTGAAGGAGAAGGGTGGGTAGCATGATGATGCAGAAAGATGAGAATGAGGAACTTTTTGTCCAACCTCATTACCACTTGAGAAGCAGACAGGGAGTAGGAGTCCTGGATCTTTCTATGAGATACAGAAATTTTCTGATGTGTCACCTATAGGAGTTTGGCTGCATAAAACCTCTGAGCACTACCATAGCCTGAAAGGATAGGCGTTACTGGGCTCTTCTCTGCAACCAGAATGGAGTGCTCTTGTGCTTGCAGCTCATCCATCTTACACAGGACAGGTTCCCTAGAAAACACTTCAGATTCATTTTCCATTTCCAGGTGGTTAATATAAACAAAGTTGGAATTTCAACTCTTGCCTCTGTGGAGCAGTTGATAAATAGATGCTTTCTGTGGGCCAGCTACACAGATTCTCTCTGTGTAGCTGAACCAAGTTGCTTTACTAGATAGAAGGCAGCGAATCGAGTTTATTTTTGGCTTTGTTAATTTACAAGCATATCCTGCTCTGCTCTTCAACTTGATCTGAGCCATGAGGTCAATGGGTTTAGACTCTGGCTGTTCAACATTGATTTCTTTCAAGGTAGGCTGATAAGAACTCAGGATCACATACTAAGAAGCCAGCTTCCCATTTCCCATTCTGTCTATATGAAGAGCGGGCTTGGCTATTTGTAGTATGGGCTGGATCTGTTCCCACTCCCCTCTTTTAGCCCCTTCTTAAAGTTGGATGCTTCCTCCCCTACCACCCTCTTTGTTCTTTGGGACATTGTTGAGCGGGTCAGAGTTGGAATGCTCACCCAGTCAGTAGGCCAAGCAGCTGGGTGCTGTCAGCTTATGCTGGCAGCAGCGGATGCACAGCTTCTATCATCAGTCCTTTGAAGGATGACACTCAGGTGCAGCAGGCCGGCTTTGAACAAGGATTCTAGGTGTGGGGAGAGCCAAAGGAAACAGGCTTGGCATTTCAAGGCCTGCTTTAGTTTCTGTTTCCTTTTTTAAGACCATGAGCCTTTGGAAGCTTTACAACATTAACAATCTGGCTGAGTGGGGACGGTCTGCCTCCCTCCGTGCGCTGAGCTGGTGAGAGGCAAGCATCTGGCTGACACCGACGAAAGGCAGGACATTCAGAATTACATCTCAGTACTTTCTGTTTCGGTTCAGAGCTCTTTCACCTGGCAATGTGGTGGACCAGCTGAGAGAAGACTTGTAGGCCAAAAAATAGACTTAAGTTTTGAATTAGGGACACTGTGGGCTCAGGGATGGGGCTCTTGAGAGAGCCCAGATGTTGGGGGCTCTTCTCCTTATGTGGTGTCACAGACAGGGCTGTAGGTGGTAGAGAGAATCAAGGATATTTTACATGGGGTTCTTTTCTAATCGGCTCCTCTGTCTTCTTTTTTCAAGAACACCTATGGTCTTTGCTTGCTTTCTAACAAGATCCCTGACCGCAGAGCCACGGGCCTTGCCCTCGGCTCAGAGTGTAGCCAACTATAAACAAAGGAGGGGAGTACCTGGTGTCAAACATTATGTTTACTAAACAAAACCGACAAGTTCTCCTTGTTTCGTGAGAATGCCCTGTAGCTCTCAATCCCCCAGAGCTGGAGAGGATCCATTTTATTGAGCTTCATAATGACAGCGCTGGCTGGAACAGCTGGGTAGTTTGTATTAGCTCTAAGAGACTCGGGAGGGCAGTTTTTCTTTAGAAAAATTATGTTTTTCATTTAGACCAACAACAGCCTGGCTGTCTCAGCATACCTTTTATAATCTTCTGAAGAGTGGTAAAATCATAGTGTAGACTGTTCTTCCTATAGTAGGGTGGGTAGAATTAGATACTAACAGTAAAAGAGATGTGGTTAAATTCAAATTTTAGATAAATAACAAATACTCTTCAAATAAATGCTATGTAACATTTGGGACATAGTTATTCTGAAAAGTATTGTTGGTTTATTAGAAACTCAGCTATAACTAGGCAGTCTGTATTTTATTGGTAATATAACATATAATGATTACTTTTTTTCTTTTTACTTTTTTGCTGGTCCTGGGGCTTGAACTCTGGGCCTGGGCACTGTCCCTGAGCTCTTTGGCTCAAAGCTAGTGCTCTATCACTTGAGCCACAGTACTACTTCTGGTTTTCTGTAGTTAATTGGAGGTAAGAGTCTCATGGACTTTCCTGCCCTGGCTGGCTTCGCAAACAACAATCCTCAGATCTCAGACTCTTGAGTAGCTAGGATTACAGACATGAGCCACCAGCACCTGGCCATATAATGACTTTTAAAGTGTCCTCTGCTTGTATACTTTTGGTGACAGGAGAATTGCTACTTAAAAAAAAATCATTCCATCATTAGACAGCTGTAGTTACTAGAAAACTTGTCTACACATTTAGATGATATCTCCTAGTATGAAATGCAATGTGTCTGATCCATCTTGCTATATTACAACATTTCAAATATTTAACAGCTTGAATTTTCCCTGAAAATTAAGCCTGAAGTCTGAAGTTTTCTTTGGTGATGTGACTTCAGGGCTGTGGTCCTCAACACATGTGCACAAGCTTGTTTAGAGCTCTAGTAATCAGGTGGGATTTGGCAGCATGAATCAACAAGACTTTGAACTTCTTGTCAATGGCTCATGGACACTGTGCCAAGGGATTGCTGGCCTCATGTTACTGACTCTGTGACAACCATTTCAACCATTCCTGGAGAGAGAGAGAGAAAAGAGAGAGAGAGAGAGAGAGACAGAGACAGAGAGACGGAGACAGAGACAGAGAGACGGAGACAGAGACAGAGAGTCAGTCCATAGTCTTGGATATGCCAAGTGTAAAGTTGGCAGCTAGGTCCTTATTTCAGATGATGGTTGGAAGTTAGGACAATTAGTGTTTTACAAAGTCATGTCAGATATTTAGGAAACACTCCATCACAAGAATACACATTTCTGTTTTCAGATCATATTGCAATCTTGGGCAAGAGACACTAAGATGAATGCAGAGATTTGGTACAGACTAACTGTGAGAGTTTGGGAAAGTCAGTTCACCCATGACTCTCAGCATCTTTGTCTGCAAAATAAAGAACTTGAAAGAATTCTCTAAGCAAAAGATTGTCTCAAGACTGTGGGTATGGCTATTGAACCCACAAAGTAGACAGGAGTAAAATGGATTTAAAAATAAAAGCAACAAGGGAAGAGACTATAACTATTCTAGCTCTAAAGCGAAGTTTGGGGTCCTTAATGTTCCTTGGGCAGGAAGCAGGATTAGAAGATTAAGTGTGGGCTACCCCTTGGTGCCTATGTGTGAACACCTTATTACTGGTGCATGACAAGGTAAATATAGGAACTGGGAAGTGTTTTGAGGCATTTAAATCTACTTGACATGGCTGCTACATCCAAGTGTATGATTAGTGGGCTGTCTCACTGACTAGGGTGTAGGCCTCTTTGATTGTTATTGAACTTGTGGGTGGAAAGAAGCATATGATGTGAGTTTTATATGAGTCACTCACCATAGGACCATGTCTTAGTCTGAAATGGATTAGAAATAAAAAGGAATAAGAACTTCCACCTGGTGTGTCATATGCAAATTCTAAGTGTGCTTCCCTGTTGGGCCCCTAGATCCTGTGGTGTCTAGGAAAGGCCCTGGGCAGAGTGAGCCATGGCCTTTAGATTACATTGCTATGAGTAATGAGCACACCAGGCAAGTACCATTTTCAGTGTGAGCCATGATGTGAATAATGATGGAAAATGCAACCCTATTCCCTGCACAAATAGACATGGACAGACTGTGGGCTGGCAGTGACTCAGGATGTAGTTTCCAATTGAATTGTCCCCATCCAGTGGCATTCTGCCCTTAAGCAGAAATGTCAAAACTTGTCTTCCTCTCATGTCTCCCTTTCTTTTAAAGTTCAATGTATATTTAGCATAGAAATAAATAGACATGTATTCTAGAATCAAGTTGTATTAAAATAGAATCATGAGTTATGTGTACCTTCTCTCCTCGAGTCCCCATTGTAATTCCCCAGATGTAACTACAGTCAAGTACGAACTTCAGTGTTAGCAGGTAGAGAGGACTATAGAAAGAAGCTCGGGGGGGGGGGTCTCAAGCTGGAAGGTTCCACTAGGCATTGTGGGGAGGGTAGGTGAAATTCTAAGCACAATGCAGTTGGACCATACAGCACCCCAGGCCTCCCTCATCAATCCAGCACAGCCAGGAACCAACCTTTTTTTTTTAATTTAATTTTATTTTATTTGTGAACATACTGTACAGAGGGGTTACAATTACATGGACAGGATAATG
>NW_012267279.1:7281543-7315046 GCF_000151885.1 Dipodomys ordii | reverse complement strand
GGGGTTATACTGTGGGGGAGGGACATACAAAGCAACAAAGAGATAATCTTATAAATGCATTAGAAACACATGCATGAAAGAAAAAAAAACATTAAAATACATATCTAAGGGTTCATTTTCCTGAGATCACATTATCTGACCTTTTCCGCTTGACTCATACATATACTAGATATTGCAAATAAGGGAAACCATGGGACCTATGTTCCAGGAAGCAACCTTGCCTCCCGCTCTTTCACACCTTCCTCTCTTTTATCTACCCACAAGAGGTCCAGAAGAATAAAGTGTTCCCCAGAGTAATTTCAAAGGCCCTAGACTTGGGGCTACTGGGCTTAGTAGAGAGTAGAGGTAAAGCTTGGTACTGAAAAGTAGAGTTTTCTCAGAATATCTACACATTGAACTATGCTATCCCCTATACCTCTTTCTAAATTGTGCTCAGGATTATGAGGAGCTATATTCTACTCCAAGAAGGAGGGCAGAATGCTTTCTCAGAAAAACGAAACAGTCTCAAGAAAAGACCCCTACATTGACTTCTAATGAAATGGGAAGTTCTTTTTTAATCAGTGACCTCTAGTGGTCCAGGTCCATAAGCCTGGTCCTCCCTCACAGAGCTTCTAATTAATCTTCCCATCGTCCCCCCCCCCAATTTCCCTCCTCACTCTCTTCCTCCATTGTATTAGGCAACTGCTCCATCACTGAGCCGCATCCCATCCACCATTGTTCCACTCTTAAAGGTGAATGGGCAGCCCCAAATCACAAGAGAGTAGAGAGAATCTTTTAAAACAGGAAAGAAGATTGATTTATAATAGATTGATTTCATTAGTAATCCTAATTAATGATCTCTTTGTCTCTGTGTCTTTTCCCCAGTAACTTTGTAGATTCTTTCCATTCTGAGTCTGGGCTTGTCCACATGACTTGCATTGACTAATGGAATAGGAGCTTGTTTTAGGTACAAAGAGGCTTGAAAAAGCACTTGTGTATTTCCCCTCTTTCCTTTGGACCTCTCTGTAATTCAGCAGATAGTGTGCTTGAGCTAGCTTGCTAGAGAAATGAAAGAACCATGGGTAAGAACCAAGGCCTCCCAACTGAGGCCATTATTGTCCATCCCAACCTCTGGGGTTCCCCTAGCTGAACACACGTACATGAATGAGCACAGCCAAGATCGGCACACCTCATCTACCTGACATGGACAAATGCTGCCCTCTTGGAGGAAAGTAAAAGATAGCATCGAATCTGCAATACATCAGTGTGGATGAGGATAGCCTCTGCTTTCTGTTCTATTACTTAGCTTTATCCATCTACTACTTGAGGTCAATAAACACTATCTGGCCTTGAAATCCAGTTGTCTCCAGGAATAATATCTTGAGCCCTATGCCAATGAAACAGGAAGCCATGGGTAGAAGTCAGGAAAGGGAGAATGATGGACAGGTCTTTCTGGACCTAAGGTTCATTGTCTTTCTTGGGCCTGCCTTACTGTCATCTTTGTATGCTATAGCTCAGTGGTTGCTTCTGCTTTTGGATTAATAAAAAGCAAAGAGTGCCAACCAGCTGATGTTAGTTAACTAGATCCTGTACTCAAGTCTCCGCCCAGGGAAACCTTTGGGCTTGCCAATAAAGTTGGAGGCAGAGGAAATTGAGATCTGGGTAAAAATCATCTACTTCTACAGGCCCAGCCTAGTCCCTTGTATGCGTTTTCTTTTCTCTCCTTCCCTCTATCTCTCCTTGTTTTTTTCCTTTCTTCTTCATGTCCCAGGCATCTACAGACTTTTTCTCAGAAACTATTTCTAGAACATGGCTCTCTGAGAAGGGTGGGTTTGTATTTGTCAATGATTGTGAATAGACTCCGGTGGCTTGAGCCCAGTACTGGCACTTTTCTTTAGCTGAACATATTCTAGAGATGCCTATCATCTCACTGAAGTAATAATTTCTCACTGGGAGGAGAAACTAAATTAAAAAAAATTCTTGCAAATGTACATTGAATTTGGGCTTTCTCTGTGTTGATATTCAAAGAGGACACATAGCAAGGTCCTTTTATCCAACTAACCTTCCTTGAGTTGGCATTTTAGGATCAAATAGGATTCAGGGATAGGATTTCATTCTTTTCTAGGCCTTTCTAGTTCTCTGAGGATGTCTTCCTTTTTTTTTTTTTGATGCTAAATAGGACTTTGGGTCTCTGGGGAAGGAGTGTAAAAAGTCAGTTGCTATTGCTCTGGGCTTTACATCTAAAGCAAAAAGAAAACACAGCCAATTGTCTGAATAATTTGAGTAAAACAACCAATTATCTCCAATGAGTCACAGCTTTGGAGTTATCCAAATAATACAACAATACACAGAATCAGCTTAGCATTTTTTAGTTTCCACAAAAAGGCAAGTTCCCTTTCTTTTGGGAATACTGTCTGTCCCATTAAAAGTGATGGATGGATATGATATTTTGCTTTAACAATGGCACACATTGATACACATTCATAAGAAATTATACGAGGAAGCCACTGGGTGACATCTGTAATCCTAATAAGATGAGAGGTTCTTTAAGAGATTCTTTAAGTTAAGGGCAAAAAGTTCAGCTGGGCACAGCTGAATTGTGGTTTTGGCTGGCCTGGGCGAAAAGCAAGACCTTATCTTGAAAATAACCAGAGCAGAAAGGAGTGGAGGCATGTCTCAGTTAGCATAGCATTTACCTACCAAGTACAAGGCCCTGAGTTAAAATCTAGTATGGCCAATATATATTTGGAACACCATATTCTATAGTATTCTGTGTTACTAAGCTAGAGTGTTGGTAGGTTAGATGTATTAAATGCATGTCCAATTTGTGATATTTTCAACTTGCAATGGGATTTAGTAGGGGCACAGTCCCCTGCATAAGCGGAAGAATATCTATATTTTGAGTAGATGAAAGTGACATTCTTAGCAAGTTGTCCTCCTCGGGAGTGGCACACGGAAGGATCCCAAAGAACGTAGTAACAGTGTATGTTTGTTGGGTCATCCTATGTGGTAGTTGCTGTGCTGAGTGCTTTGAATGGACTTCACTTACATGTCATCACAACAGCCTTACTACCCTCCCCACTCAACAGATGTTGGGCAAGAGGCTCACAGATCTTTAAGGAACTTGCTGGAGGCCCACAGCTGGTATGTCTCAGAGCTTGGCCAAGCTCAGTTGGTCTGCCTCCAAATCCTGTCCTCTCAAACACAAAACCACAAAGTGGGATTATATTATGAAGAGCCTGAAACCCAGAGAGACTGTCATCAGATCAACTTCCTCAGTGGAAGTGGTGGGATACATCACTATGTAGCTAGACAATTGACAGCAAACCCCTCTCTGCTCTGGGCCTCAGATTCCTCAGGGGTAAATAAAAGTGACCTGGATAATTTGTGAGGTTCATTTCAGGCCTTACCACCTATGACTTTTAAAGATGATTGGGTCTGTAATCCCAGGACTGTTTTCTGAGCTCAGATTGGTGCTGTCCTGACACTCTTTGAACCCCGGTGTTCTTACAGGTATAATGATTGGCGAGTGTTACAACTGGAGTCGTGTGTTTCAGGCACAAATAACCTTCACATCTTCATATCTCAGGGCCCTCACCAAATAGGATATATGTGCTTACATGGTTATTTCAGTATTTTTTTAATTTTTGAAATGGGGGTACTGAGCATGCTTCCAGACTCAGGCTGATGGGGTGGATAGCAACTATACTGCCTTGGGTCATTCTTCTAGAGGGCAAGAAAGTTCCAAAAGGTATTAAACTGGAAATTAAGTGTTTTGGCCCCCAAATTAGTGTCACATTCTCTCCTAACTGATTATCCAGGAATAGTGCCATAGGCCTACCCAATCAATAGATTAGGAAATACATTCCTACCATGTGCTCCAATGGTGAAAATCCTGGGAAGTTTTGGAGAATAGCATTAATGATAAGCTAAAATATAACAGCCACATACCCATATAGGATCTACATAAGACAGATAGGATGTACACATGGCACTGTGGTCAGAGGGACTGGTGGATAAGAGACTGCTTTCTTTTCAACAAGGTAATTGAGAGCTGGGTTGGGGTGGGTATGAGGGTAAGGAAAGGGCCCTTCCAGCAAGACTTTCTCTAAGGTTCACCTTGATCACATTCCTTTCTTTACTGTTGCTTGTAACCCACTAATTAAGATAGCAAGAAATGTGACCATGAGCTAAAGTCAACATCAATTAAAAATCCCATATATATTTCATGTGGAAACACATGGTCTTCAAACATGTGTGATTTTCATCGGACCTCCTCATCTGTTTGTCATTTAAGGTTCAGGCCATTTTCCATATTTCTATCAAATACTGCCTGCTGTAGATGAAAGTCTGGCAAATAACTGTGCAAAAGAACCTTTCTGAAGTTATAAATAATCAAATGCCCAAGGGAGGGTGTGGACTTCATATACAATACTACGATAATGGTCAAAGCTCAAAGGGAAAATGAAGCTTAGGGAGAATGAAGCTTAGTAAGGAGCTTTGTTTTGAGTAATGTGAGCCATTTTCGTGATGCCCTCCTCCAATGGCAGGGACAGGATGGAGCAATGGAGAGAGCTGGGAAAACTGTTGAACACAGGTAGTGTAGTAATTAGCTCTCTGGGAAAGAAAATTCTGATTTGTAGTGTTTGCCGGTTCCTCTGGTGTCAATGCTGAGTAGAATCACGTGGCTCCTTTACATCACCAAGTAAGGAAATTGGGATGTTGTCTGTCTGCTGCCCCCTACCTACTTCTACCAGTAGTCTCCAAATGAGGTGCTTTGAAGGAACTGTTCAGAAGAAGATACTGATAGGCAAGAAGAATTAGTGACATATTGGTTTCCTATGACAGTGTAAACAAATTACTACAAAATGCATGGTTTAGAGCAATAGACATGTATTCTCTCAGAGTTCTGGAATCCAGAAGTCTGAACGCAAGGTGTTAGCAGGGTTGATTCCTCTAGAATCTGGAAAGTTGATGCATCCCTTGCCTTTCTCCTAACTATAGTGATTTCTAGATATCCTTGACATTCTTGACTTTAAACATACACCACTCCAATCTGTGTCTCCACCTGTACTTCTTCTGAGTGCTTCTCTGTGCTCTCCCCTCTTCTCCTATTGGATTTAGATTCCAAGACGATTTCATCCTGAGATGCTTAATCACATCTGGAAAGACTGTTATTTCCAAATAAGCTGACACTCCGGTAGACATGTATTTTAGGACATTATGCAGTATTTTAACTCATTACACTCACTATGCCCACAGAACAGGGAAGATTGGAAATAGAAATAAGCAGGACTAGAGTCAGCCACCTGGCTTTAATACCTCCTCCATGTCTTCCTTGATCATCCTTCAGCCTGTGATGACCTGCTTCTTGATTTATGGCCACAGGTCTGCAAGGGCAGTGGTCTGGGATGGCTGCATTGATTTTTCTATTTAGTCATGCTCCAAACCCAGGTAGGTAGGGAGTAGAGTGACCCTGGCTTAGTTTTTTTTTTTAAGCTATGTTTGGGCAGTTGTCTCCTTATATCATATTTCTACCCTTTGAAGATAGTTTGGTGGTAAAAATAGATAGCCTTAGAGAGTTCCGATCTTTAGCTTTATCCTCCCTACCTAGTAGAATAGTTCTTTCATAACTGGTGGATGAATATGTGAAGAAATGAGCATAATCAAGGGCCACATTGGTAGATTAAGATGGGTCTTCTCTGGAGGAAAACAAGCGAATGTGTCAAGTTCGAAACATATTTTTCCGATCTGAAAGACATATTCCAGCCCCTTAGATCAGTGGAAGACAATGACCTGACCCAGGATCAAGTGTCAGAAGCCCTGGAGGGACATTAATGGAGGTCCTTCCATACCCTGTAACAAGAGCTGCTGCGGTGAACCTTGAGATGCTCTTCCCCAGGCCCTGATGAGAAAACCAGCTTGGCTGGGCCTCAGAGGGCAAGCGGAGGTCACTGAGACATTCCTTGGCAACTTTAAACCATATCTTATAGATCCCTTCAGTTCTGAGCATGAAAATCTTCTCTTCACCTGGAATGCAGAGGAAGAAGGGGAGGGGTCAGGTTTCCAGGAAAGAATCTGGGTTCTGTGTTTGTGTGATTTAGGTGAGCTCACATCTAGTGAAATGCCAAGGTTCTGGGGATCTGCCATGTCAACAAGATTTTTCCCATCTCAAGTACGAATTCCTCCTTTCTACCAACTGTGTTTGAGATTAATTGGGTTTATGGGCCATGGTTTAGTAGTCTGTAACAGATCCCTTTCTCTCAGTTTCTTTCTGCTATAGTTAGCTCCTTCTCTACTCCCCCAAGTTTGTACTCTCTCCTGAGTTTCAGATATGCAGTCATTAGGCTGGCCAAGTCCTGTGATCACTTGAAACAATGACCACATAAAACACACCTCCATTTAGAGATAAGCACTGATGCATGCCCTGCAGCTGAGATTAAAATCTGTCCCATAAATCTCTCCACAATGCTGTATATCCCACACATAATGATGAGGAGTGAGCTGGCAAATAAGTAGCTAGAGAAAAAAATTCCTCACAAAACACCCTATAATGTAGAGGTTTGTTCTCATATTGCTAGGAACTATGGGAAGAGGCAAGATTGGTCACTGATGTTGGTGCCTTTTTACAGCATGCCCTGAGGTTTACAATTCATTTCATAATTTAAGGGCTTACTACCTGCCCAACTGGGGACATGACTGGGATATAGCCAGCGTGTGTACAGTTTAATTGGGAGTTTATATACATCATTGGTAATATGATGGAATTTGCATGTATTAATTTGAAATCTAGTTATAAAAAATTCATGTATTTTACCGATTAATGGTATCATTATGTACAGGCATTTGACAAACATTGTGACCTATAGTGGAATATTGTAAGTTCTCAAGATTAAAAATGAATGATTATGAAACAAACCAATCATCTCCATTTTTAAATGACTGTCTCAGGATGATAGATTTTCTAGAAAAAAGACTTATGGATTCATTCCTGCTCCTTGGTGTGTCAATAAATCAGGACAATATGTTGATCTGAATCTTGGTGTAGCCTTTTATTCTCTTATTAGAAGTAACAAGGAGTGTGTGTGTGTGTGTGTGTGCATGCGTGGGTACACACACACACACACACACACACACACGCGCGCATGCAAGGGTGTGACTATGATTGAGTGATTGAGGGAATTGAGTAGGAGAATCGAAACTGTATATGGTAAGAATACGTTCTGAAGTGACCAATCACTTGCTTTCACCCTCAATAGTCCTTCGTTGCAGGTGAACTTACAGTTGAAAGGCCACTGTCTGTGTAGAATTTAGATGATTGCAGTATTTTCATCATGGCTTCTGCTGTACTGGCAGGCTAGGAAGACAGCATATTAGAGTGAAAGACATACTCTAAGGAGTGAAAATATGTGGGAAAAAGGGGGATAAGCACAGGGGAAAGCAGACTTCAGTACATTTTTTCTTTCACTCTTAGTTTTCTGTACCCTGTTTGATAAACACGAGGAACAAGATGTACACTGGATGATGGTTTTTTTTTAGTTGTATGTATGTGAGTGTCTGTTGAGTGAGTGAGAGAGAGAGAGAGAGAGAGAGAGAGAGAGAGAGAGAGAAAGGGAGGGAGAGATAAATATTCTCCATCATGACATCAACAGCTGAGGAGGTGTAGAGAAAAGGAGGCTAGGTAAATAGAATAATAGATTAAGAGTCAGAGACCATGCTTCTGGCTAGCAATGTCTGACTGTGGTTTAGAAGGAACCCAGGAGAGCCCATCTACCTGGTGAAGACCTATTACTTTACCAGAGGCCCTGGTGGGCTCTGGTGAAGAGGCTGCAGTGGGCAGGGTCTTGCAAATGGAAGCCAAGGGTCAGGGACCACTCACTCCAATGATGAGTGCTGGCACAGTCATCTCAAATGACTATTCCCTTTCAGCCACTCCCCCACCCACACAATCAAGTACAGTTTTATTCATGTGTTAGTCAGCTTCTGTTACTGTGACAAATACCTGAGACCAATTTGACAAGGAAGAGATTGATTTAAGCTCACAGTTTTAAAGGTTTTAACTCATGGTTGCTTGGCCCTGCTGCTTTGGGCCTGTGACAGGACAATGCATTGTGGCAGGAACATGTGGGTCAGGAAGAATGTTAACCTTATTATGGCTAGGCAGGAAAGAAATGAAACTGGCACCCAATATCCCCTTCAAGGGCAACTCTCCCCAAATGGGCTAAACTTCTTTCCACAAGGCCTTATGTCTTCAGGGTTCATCGCTTCTTAATGACTCAATAGACTAAAGGCAAAACCTTTCAAAGCAACAAGATTTTGGTGGACATTTTTCCAAACCAGAGTAATCATTTTGACTTTTCTGGTTCTAGGGAGCAGAACTGTTCCAGAAAATATGGATTAGATATTCTTTAGAGAAGCTTCTCCCTTCATGATAAGAGGGTAAAATATCACTTCATGTATCAAGCTGGCATCTTAGGGACCAGAGGCAAGGTCAAATCCAAGAGAACCCTAAATCATCTAACTACATAGCTTCATTTGAAAAGGAATGACTTTTGTTTTTCTTTTTATGTTGGACATGGGGCTTGTATTCAGGTGCTGTCCCTGAGCTCTTTTGCCCAAGGCTAGAACTCTACCCCTTCAAGCCACAGCTCCACTTCTGGAGCTGTGTTTGAAGCCTGGGCTGGCTTCAAACCCTGATCCTCAGATCTCAGCCGATCCTCAGATGTCAGTCTCCTGAGTAGCTAGGATTACAGGTGTGAGCCATTGGCAGTTGGCTGGGAATGACTTTTGATAGGGAATGTAATTTAATTTCCTTTTGGCAATGCCAAGGTTTATACTCAATGCTCAGTAGGTGCTCTACCACTTGACTCATGCCCACAGACCCTTTTTGCCTTATTTTTCTGATAGGATCAGAATAATGCTTTTGGCCTAGGCCCACCACAGACCACAATTCTCTTCTTTTCTTGTTTTCTTTTCTTTTATTCTATTGTGCCAGTACTAAGGCTTAAACTCAGGACATGGGCAGTATCTCAGTTTTTTTTTCACTCAAGGCTGGTACTCTACCACTTGAACCACAACTCTACTTCATGATTCTCCTACCCATGGTTTCTTGTGTAGCTGGGATTAGGGTGGTATGAATCACCAGCCCTGGCTTTAGGACTGAGATGGGGATCTTGACAATTTTTCCAATGGGCTTTGTTTTCAGCTGTGATCCTCTTGATCTCTTCCTTCTAAGAAGCTGGGATTATAATAGAGGGAGCCATCACACCTAGCCAAGAATCCAATTCCGGAAAGACTGAGTTTCCATGGGAACCTTTTCTATGGGACAGGACTAAAACACTATTATTTTACAAGTTTATGTTCAGAAAGAGCAGAGCTTTTTGAGAGAATAAGGGAACTTCATTTCCCTATACTACAACTGTGGTATAAGCAACTAGGCAATCTTGGATACAAATAAAGTCAGGAACTTCAAATACTTTCACCATGAACACACACACACACACACACACACACACACACACATACACACACACATACACACCCCTACTGCCTTAAAAATAGCCATGAAGGCTCTTGAAACATTTTTAGTGGCCTTTTAAATCCTTTTATAAAAACATCATGGGAGCAAGAAGCCTTGCATTACCTTACTGGTCTCCAGGGAGGACAGAATAAAGGACACAGAGAATACCCATGGCACAAGGCCCCCCAGAACCTTGCAGACCATGTGCGTGTCGGAAACACCGGGCATTCTCAGGAGGACAAAGGTCTAAATACTGATGAGGAAAAATTTCAGAAGAGTTTAGTCTTGAAGGTTTATTTCCCAAAGGAAGAGTTCAAAGTCCCTGGAAAGCAAGCTTTGGCAGACAGTGAAATTCCTTTTCCTGGGGGTGACTTGTGAATAAAGGGAAGACAGAGACTCATGTGACTGGGATGGTTCTGGTGCAGATTGTTCTGGACACAGGGGAATGGCCTAGGTGACCTTCCAGGGGTCTCATACCTAATCTGTGATTCTGTAAGTAATGAGTTGACAGAAAATTGCATTCTGTATTTGGTTGGCCATCTGCTGTTTCCCCAAACGCCGGCTGATAAAGGCATGGCTATGTGTGGAGAAGGTGAGCTGTAATTAATTATCTATGGCATTGATGAATTTCTTGTAGGCTATT
The DNA here is from genome assembly GCF_000151885.1 of Dipodomys ordii. NCBI lineage: Eukaryota > Metazoa > Chordata > Mammalia > Rodentia > Heteromyidae > Dipodomys > Dipodomys ordii. The sequence continues at coordinate 7,304,904 of NW_012267279.1, read as the reverse complement.
CCCCTGCTAATCTAGCAATATAGCTGCATCTATCCCTCCCATCCCAGTGTTAACCATCTATTTATGGACTCTGCTTCATAATTAAATGTTTCATTTGCAAGAAAATGGTTCCTAGGAAAATCCAAGCTCTCTTTATGTGCCTGCAATCGGTCCTCACAGACATTACATAAGAGATCTGGTCATGTTGCTTGGTGCTCTTCGCTTTCTGGATAATCTAATGTATTATGTTTCCAGTGTATGTAAATTACTAAATGTAATATTCTTTGTTATGCCTGCTGACTGAAGCCAAATGTATTGTGGACATAATTTTAATTATTTATATGCTATAAAAATGAAGGAAATCAGAATTACAGAAACAGGCTTCTAAAAAATCCCTCTGGTTTTCCTTTTAGGCAACAGTTTAATCAGATTAAAACTGTAATTGTTTTTTTCAACTCTTGCTTCACACTTGTTTTGGTCATAATTTTGGACATGTGGCTATGCCGCATGAAGGCATTTAATGTCAATCCAGAATGCTTGCCTTATAAAAAAGAACTCATATTGCGTGACAGGGTTCAAAGCAGGGATACCATTGGGAAGCTGTACTCTCTTCGGAGTTTTGCTTTTTGTCCTTAAAATTGGTCCCTGGCAATTTTTGCTTTGTTTTCTTCTGCATCATGAAAATGGAAGGTAGTCAGGTAAGGCTGTGAAGTAGAATCAGAAGATAGCAAAGGCCAATAGGGATGTGTATCTGTAGCCCTAGGAGTAGTCACATGAGAGTAACAGCTACTGTTACTTACCAGGTATGGATCTGGAGGCTAGTTTCAGCTCATAACAAAATAGAATTTGGGTATCTGCATATTCAAGTCCCGTACATTCTTGCCGAAATGACTTCGATAGTTTATTATGTTGTAACATGGTGTAAGGTGAGGAATCGGGAATCATGGCACTGGTTTTGAGTCCTATTCTGTTATTTGGTCACTTATATTAGACGTTGGTTTTCTCGTCCATAAAGTAGGGTGCATCTTAAAGCTGCTTGATTGAGATGTCATGGAGATTGGATGAAATGGCACATATGAATGTGATGTGATTTATAAACTCAAAAGGATGGCATAGATGGATGTTTCTGTTATCATTACAGCCTTTCCCTGCCCCATAAGCTACAATGCCTGAAAAGTCATGCTTTGATTTTTCTTTTTTGTGGCTGGTGGGGAAGAAACAATTATTTTCTGTTAATCTATTTGCCTCAGGAGAGTAGCAAAATTCCTCAGGGTGGAAAAATTGCTCTTTTATTTGGGAATATACAATGAAAGGGTTTTTGGATTTATAAGACAGGCCTCTTGGGCTGGCCCAGATCAGCGCCTCTCAAACGATCCATGGTGAAGAACCAGTTTTAATAGTCCAATCTTTCCTCACCTGATACTTTTGTAAAATACAATAAAATATATTATTAAAAACATGAAATAAAAAAGACATACAAAGTAGAAGCCCCATTTTTATTTTATTATTAGATTCAGCAGACATAAAATTACTGTCAAGCTGCTATAAAACTTTAACACCTGTATTTATCTCGTCATGCACCGGGAGCCACAGTTTATGGACTGGTACAGTTCTATAGACCCTGCTTTAGGAAACACCTTTGTAGGCAGGAGGGATTTCAAATCAAGAGAGAGCTAGCTTGATTTCCATAGTACAGTGATAAGTATTCTGAGTTTTGGGAAGATGAGTAAAGGGATACAAAACTCAGAGAAGAGGGATGAGGGTAAAACAGCCTCTTTGATGCACACACAGAGGGAAGGGATCCAGGAAGAATGACAGCAAATCAAATCTGTCCTTGTTTACAGTTGTGAGAAATTCTGTATGACCTGGGCCAATGGCCAAAGACAGTGTTAACTTGTTTACTCTGTTGGGTTTGTATTAATTCTTAAACCTTCAATGAAGGTTAAATACAATGGCTATAGATGAATATTGTCTAGGAACCAAAGGAGAATCTATGGTTACACTCTGGGGAAAGGCAAAGAGCAAGGTATACCACCATGGTTGCCTTGGGGGGGGGGAGGGTGAGAAAGGCAGAGGCTAGCACAGCTTAAGAATAGGGAGCCAGATCTTACAATAGCCTTCTCCGAAGGTATGCTGGGGAAGGCTGTGTGTCATGTGTGTGTGTACGCACACACATGCATCTGGATTTTCCCTGTTAAATGATGTGGAAGGATTTGAATGTATCTGGTATTAAAAGGAAAGAGGGGCTCAGAAATTCCCAGGATAAGAGTCAATCAGGGCTGAGCACTGGCGGCTCACCCCTGTAATCCTCGCTACTCAAGAGGCTGAGATCTGAAGATCATGGTTCAAAGCCAGCCCAGGCAGAAAAGTCCAGAAAAAGCCAGAAGTGGCACTGTGGCTTGAGTGGTAGAGCACTAGCCTCCAGCACGAAGAAGCTCAAGGTAGTGCCCAGGCCCTAAATAAATAGATAGATAGATAGATAAATAAAGGTTCTGCAACAGCCTCAGAAAGAGATCTTGGTCCACATTTGGCTACTATCATCTCCTTTCATTAAACGTGGGGCTCTTCCTCCTTATGGAGAAGAGAAGACCCTTCCTCAGGCTGAGTCTGGACAGATAAATTAAAATTAGCATCCATTTTACATTTCCAACAATTCTTATTTGATTTATTGAGAATTTGTTGTACCAGGTAAGGACTTTTAAAAGAGTCATCTCAAATCCTTATGGAAGTTTTTTCCTAATAATTTATTTTTTAATATCCTAGACTTACTATTTCTAGTTACTATTAGCTTGACCAAATTATTTCACCTCTCTAAATTTCCTTTCCTCATCTATAAAAATGGATACATGAAAAGAAATATCTCATAATTTTATTGTTAGGCTTAAAGATGTCCATATCTTTATCAACACACTGGTGGATATATGTAACAAAAAGGCAATAATGATCAAATATGACCAAGAATAAATATTAAAGAATACTTGTTACAGGTTACTCGGCTTGTATCATTTCATTCATCACTGACAATAACCCTTTAACTTAGATGCTACTACCATCAACTCCATTTTACCAAGCAGGAATCTGAGGCTCACCAACTTTAAGATACTTTCTTATGCTACAGTAAATGATGGAGCCAAGTTATAGCCCAGGATGCTTAACTCCAGATCACTAACTGTGCAATTTAAGACTACACTTGACATTGAATACAGAGATTATTATAATTGTTACTGTTTTAATGATCACAGGTGAAGAAAAGGAGGCCCAGGCAGGTGAATGATTTGCCAAAGGCAACACACAATAGGCAAGGATGAGATTGAGAGCCACTGGCTTCCTCTGGCACCAGTTGGTGGTGTGGCTGAGAATGTGGAAGGATTAAATGGCTTCAGCTTGTCTAGGCCAACTGTACCAAGAACTATATACTCTGCGTGGTAGGTGGATGCGGATGGGGGAGGGTAAAGTTTATAACCTCTGACATCCCCTGGAAGAGCCAAGATCTCTTCACTGAGTCTAAGTTATGAGACTAGAGAGCAGACTTGCTGGAGCCCAGAACCCATCCACACCCAGTCTTGATTTACATGGGAACATTTCCTCACTGTTGGCACTCAGAAAAGGAAATAGCAAATTTTGGGTGTTTGCTTATTTCCGTCAGTAATTTCAGCTGAGAGGGGCAAAGGCTGATTAATTATACAGCAGCTCATTAAAACATAATATCCCTTTGAAGCCCAAAGCAGCAAATAGAGAGCTGTTTTGCAATGCTGGTGGGACATTGGGTGGTCTCCAGCTCATCCCTTTGATGCAGTTGGACCATGTGTCTACTCAAGAGATGTACCTTTCAGCACAGTTGAGGCAGACTTGGAATTGGGTTTGTGGGATTGTGGTGTAAGAGAACTCTGGGGATACATGGCTACTGACAAATCCCACAGAAAGAGCCCCCTGGGTGAGGGTCAACTTTTTAGCCCATGTCTTTTCCCCAGGGTCCATATGCGGCCCCCACTGGACATCTGCTACCTTCCAAATAGTGAGCCAAACCATCCCAGGGTGGCTGGGGTCAGACGTGGGGGCGGGGAGGAAGGGGAGGTGTCACAGCTGGCTGAGAACCCTGTGGCCATCTGTGTCTCCACCTCAGGAAGACACCACAGGCCAAGGAAAACACTTCATAAACTTAGCCTGTGCGGCTCTCAGTAAGTCATTTAGGATTTAATGTTTCTTTTAAACAGAGCACAGAAGGCTTGGAAAGCCAGTTCAGTAACTCCTGAGAGGATACCCTAATTCCATGCCTTATTCATCTTGGGCTTTTGGCACCTAGAAGGTGCTCAATAAATGCCTGTTCAATTTCAATCATCTTCTGTGGTTTTTCAAAAAAAATAAGTCTGGAAATACCCCAACCACCATCTATTAGGTTACTGAGAGTCTGGCTGAAGCCAAGTGTTGAAATCGTGGGTTGCTTAAGACTGATTATTCCCAATTAAACAAATAGTCAGTGAACATTTACTGGTTAGGCATTGGGCTAGATGCTTCGGTAAGAGGAGGAAGACATGTAATTGAGTTGGGAGAAGGCAGAGCAGGAACTCTTCTGGTAGGATTAGAGGCACACCAAAACAGTGAGAACATATAAGTATAGAATATGTTAGGCTGAGGGGCATCTGGGTGGGTTCCAGATCTTAGCTATCCTAAATAATGCTGTGATAAACATAGTTGTGTTGGTAGCTTTAGTATGGTCCTCTTTGTGATCGTTTGGGTAAATGTCCAAAAGTGGGATTGCTGGGTCATAGGGGAGCTCTATGTGGAGTCTTCTGAGGAACCTCCATATTGCTTTCCAAAGTGGTTGAACAAGTTTACACTCCCACTAACAATACAGCAGGGTTCCTTTTTGGCCACATCCCCTCCAGCATCTGTTGTTATCACAGCATTATTTACGATGCCCCTCAGCTGACGAATGGATCAAGAAAATGTGATATATATATATATATATATATATATACACATATATATATATGTATGTATGTATCTCAATAGTGGAATTCTATGACTCCATCAGAAACAATGACATTGCCCCATTTATTAGGAAATGGAAAGACTTAGAAAAAATTACATTAAGTGGAGTAAGCCAGGCCCAAAGAAACATAGGTCCCATGGTTTCACTTATTTGCAATAACTAGTAGAAGTTGAAGACAAGCAGAAAAGGTCAAAAACTATGTACATATGACCATATAAGATGATGTTAAGTGAAGTGAACCCCAAGATAGGGACACAACTTGTTTTTTCTTTCTTGCTATTCTTTTTTAATGTATCTAAAATGTACTATATGATTTTTTTTGTTACTCTTGTATGTTCTTCCCCCACTGTATAAACCCCTGTTTTCACTCTATTTGATGTCAGTGCCCTGCATCTTGTATATACATTTTTTAAATTTGGGGAAGGAAAGGGAAATAACAACATGCTGAAACAAGGATACAGGTTGACCCATTGTAACAATGAGATGTACAAGACACTATGTAGAAACGAACTTTACAACTTGAGGGGGGCGGTCTTGGGGAGGTGGGGAGGGAACAAAGGAGGGGTAACAATGCTCAATAGGAAATGTACTCATTACCTTACTCATGTAACTGTAACCCCTCTGTACACTATTGTTACAAAAAACATAAACAAAGAATATGTTAGGCTGAGAGATGAGGAGGGCCTGAGGAGGAACCTGAGAGAAGAGCCTGGAAGATTGAGATTTTGAAAGACACTGAAGCAAGATGGGAAGTTTAGACTAGAGCAAAGATTTCAAGTCATGAAGCTTCACTGGTCAATGTATAGGGTGGATCATTTTTTTGTATAAAACTTAATTTTATTTCATTTTCTTTCTTTTTCTGGCATTTTGATAGGGATCAAACTCAGGGTCTCATGGATGCTACTGAGCTACATCCCTAACCCAGCAAAGTATTTTAAAAAGTGTTTAAAATTCAAATCTCGTACAGAGCCCATGTTAAAGATTTTTGAAAAAGCTCATGAATTATGCAAATAGCAGAGTCATAAACTACATCAGAAGAGTTTGAGAGGGTCAAGCCCAAGCAGTCAGTCCAGGAAGAGATGCAGAAAGAAGATTGCATAGATATAGTCAAATCTGGTGAATGTTCTAGAGAGCAATAAAATCATCATCTGCAGAGCAGCTGATGTTCTACCATACACAATATGTTTGCGGTTCTACAGGCAAAAACAAAGAAACAACTATTTGTAGCCTCCTTGATTTTATGTAACACCTGCTTTTATAGAATCTGGACTGGGACCAATGATGAAAAACAAATTACAATTTTCTAGTTAATAACGTTATTCCAAAGCAGATTTTGATTTTGCAGTGCAGTAGGATGAGTTTGAAAAGACATGCAGTCATCTACTTCCTAGTTACCATGGTTTGGATAAATTGGTGAAAAAAAGCATAGTTTTCATGAGGTTGGAATCCTCAGGGTGGAGCTAGTTTTGTTTTTGTGTAAGTTTTAGCAGAAGCGATATGACCTGTACCAGGGTTTAGGAAGGTGGTAGAAGAATAGAGTGAAGAGGAGAGAGGATGGAAGAAGGAGGCCCAATAAGAAGGTTGTGGTTACAGCTCAGGCAGAGATGGTGAAGATTACAACTTTGCAGGGCTCAGTGGATTTGGAAAGGAGTAGTTCTGATATGAAAGTTCATGTGAAGGTGAATTGGTTTCATGTCCAACAAGAGGGAAAGTTCCACAAGTGTTTATTGGATATCAACTATGAGTCACATCCTGTGATAAACTTCAGCACTTCAAAGAAGATTAAGATACTATTATTGTCCTTCTAGACTCTTATGAGACTCATAAAAATTATTCTCAATTTTATAGGGAAAAAACAATTCTAGAGGTATATACAAGATAGAGGGGGTTAAGGTCACATCAGGGCAAAATTCCCAGAGAAGTCTTTAAGGACCAGTAAGAGTAAGGCCAAAAAAGAATCTGGAGAAAAGTGCTCCAATGTTGATTGAACACTGCCATATCTGAGTGAATTTAAAAATTCCCAAGCCTGTCTCTTCCACCCAGAAACCTGCCTGACTATAATTGTATCTGAGTGACTTTTTAATCTTCCTATGTAATTCTAATTCGCAAAGTAGAGAATGCATGAAGTAGTAAACACAACAGGTAAGTAGGTGTCAAGTGGCCTGGAATATGCTGGAAAAAGAAATACAGTTCTTAAAGAAACTATTTCTGTGGGCTAGGAGTGGTAGAGTATTTGCCAGTATGAGTGATTCCCTGATTTAATCCCAACACCATAATAACAAAAGGAAAAAGAAAGTACAACTACTGTGATTGGAGAAGATGCAGAAGAGAGGCAGCTGGCTTGAGCTGGTAGAAGAGCCCTTTACGAGGAGCTCAATTATACCACCCCACTGTCTACATTGGTAGATTTTGAGGGTATAGGTACCATTCAAGACACAAAATCAAAATAGAGAATTTTGTTATTCTAGTGCTAGACTTGCCTTGAATTTTCCATGTGATCTGGGGTTTTTAACATGCAAAGTAAAGGATTAAAATAAATGGCAGTTTTTATCATCTAAATGTTCATCTCCCTCAGATTCATGTGTTGAAACCTAATCCTGAATACAATGGAATCAAGGACAGTCTTTGGGGTGAGCAGCCTATCAAGGCTCTGCCCTCATGAATGGTTATTGATGTCACTTACAATAAATCTAGACATACCCACTGTGCCCTGAATATTGTGCAAGTAAAAAAAAAATGTACCTAACTTACCAACATCCTAGCTTAGCAACACAGGAGTTTTAGTTGTTTACTCTCCTGATTTGACACCTATGATTTACTATAGGTGTCCAGCATCACAAGAAAGTATCATACTATTATCAAGAGCCCTAGAAAAGATAAAAAAACCACAATCCAAAGTATGGTTTTTCTTTTTCTACATACATATTTATTTAATGCCATCATAAAATAAGTAGAAAGGACCATAGTAAGTTTACTACAGGCGATTATCTGTAGTAGAATTCTAGAAGAGGCTTAAGGAATCTTGTTTAGATTTTTTTACCATGTGAAAAATAGAAGTTTACTTTACCACATAGAAGTTTACTTTCAGTCGGCATCAGATCCTTGCCAGACCCAAATCTGCTGGTACTTCTCAGCTTCCAGAACTGTGTGTAACAAATATATGTTGCGGTCTAAGGTGTTTTGGCATATTAGCTGAAATAGACTCAGACAGCATCTGAGTTCCTTTTTTATTTTTAAGAATTGCAAAATGTTGGCGTAGGATTTGGAGAGTCATACCTATAATCCCCAACATGTGGAAGGCTGGGGCAGGAAGATTATGAAGCCAACTTGACCCACATAGTAAAACTTGTATCAAAGATGAAAAAAAATCACAAAATTGTATATCTCTGTTATCAATTTGCTATTACTGGTATTGAGCTGAACTTAAGACGCCTATGAGCTATGTTTTTAATAAGAATGATTTTTTTAATTTTTCATTTTTTAAAAATGTTTCTCTTTTATCTTTAAAGTAACTGTACAAAGGAGTTGACCATTGTCACCCTTTCAACATTCTCACTCATCCCTACCTCTTCGCTCATTTTTTATTTATTTATTTTTTATTTTATTTTATTTTATTTTGGGTACGGTCGTGGGCCTGAACTCTGGGCCTGGGCACTGTCCCTCAGCTCTTCACCTCAAGGCTAGCGCTCTACCACTTCAGCCACAGCGCCACTTCCGGCTTTTTTCCCACCTGCTTGTGTGGTGATGAGGAATTGAACCCAGGGCCTCATGCATGCAAGGCAAGTGCTCTACCACTGAGCCACATTCTCAGCCCCTCATTTTTTATTTTTTTTGTAGGATATTCACTGAATTTAAGTGGAAAGATATTACATTTCGAGTAAAAAGAAAAAAAGAACATGGTTAAAGCTGTGTAGAAGAGATTAAAGCAAAAGTCCTCCTTCTGGCATTTTCTGTTCCATCTCCTAGAGCCTTTCTTGTGTATTCATATATCAACATTTTTTGCTCTTTTTATAAACATATCCACATACATATATGTATGAACATTTAATTTGATGAACAAATGAGGCTAGATTGTACAAACTGTTCTTTAATTTGGGTTTTTCACATGAAGATGTATTCTTTGACATTTTCAATTTCCCTATACTTAGAACTGTCTTGTTCTTATTTTCATTTATGTAGCATCCTAAAAAATTATAATTTAATAAACTAAAGACATTCAGGTTATGTAGTCTATTGTATTATGGCATGTTCCAGTGATCTTTCCTTCCTACATATATGTGAAATGGTGACTAAAAAAGTACTAATTGATGAGACAAATCCCCAAATAAAGAATGGCTAAGTCAAAAATTAAATGTGTCATTTTTTCATAGGCATTACTAAATTATTCTTCAAAAATGTACTAATTTATATCCAACTATAATAGTTTGACTATGATTTTTCCCCTTATAAATGTTGTGCATTTTCTGTTTTTCATCTTGGAGATGAAAATCTTTTGTCATTATTTTAATCTACATTTACTATATTTGAGAGGTTAAGCATTTTTTTCACATCTTTATTAGCTATTTGTGCCCATTTGATTCTATATGGTTGACTTATTGGGAACTGTGGAAAGAACTGTGATGAGAGATTTGGGGGAAATGTTCTTCTGGAACTTGAAAGTCAATCCCATTGTTTCAAAAAGCCTCCTCATCAGGCATAGTTAAATTTTACCTTACTCTGAAGCTGTAGAGTTAAAGCCAACGACTTAGCATGACATTCATATCACAGTTCCTTTCTTACTCAAAGGGAGGCAACTGAGGCCCTCTTGCTGGAGGAGTCAGCTGAGGAGGCATGCCCTCAGGTTGTTGGAAAGGATATTTCTTAAATCCTATTGGAAAGAACAGTTTCATAAATAAAATGCTATTTCTAAATCTTTACTCTAACTTCGTGGCCAACCGATTGCCCATGTTGCTAAAGCAAGAGGCTGGATACACAGAGAGCAACAGGGAGAAGGCAATACCATAAGCCAATCACTCAGCTGTCCTTCCTGCTCACCAGGGTAGCCAAAAGAACCATCCAGGCTGGCAGCCAGGCTGCTAAGCCTGGGCAGGAAAAGGGAGGCTAGATTTCAGCCAAGTCATGGATTTATGGCCATTTAGGGGACCTCTAGTGCCATTTGAACAAATTTTCACTTGAAACAAGTTTTGAAGGAAAAGAAAAGTCTTAGTATTTATTCCTCCATGGCTCTCACTTCCCAGGAAAAGCAAAAGCATGTCCTAGTTTTCCTTACTCTGTAGCATCGGAGAAAGCTAACTTCCTCTTACCTACCTCACGTGCCAACTTAGAGTCTGAAGCTTGCCCATTGTAAATGAAGCCATCAATAATCTGCTTCCATTGGAGCCCTGCAGATTCTGAGACTGGTTTCTTAACCTTGTGGTTAAGATCCAGGGCAGATTCGGAGACTGGTACCTGTGCTTTTTGTTCAGCTGCACACATACATGCATGTGTACACACCACATGCACCCAGGCTTCTAGATTTCTCTATTTCATGGGGAAGGGTCTCTGACTGCAGCTATGGGTCAGGCATAAAAACCAAGAAGAATGGTATATCATTCTTTCCTTTGTGATTGCAACTTGTAACATCTTTGCTGTATCACTTTCAATAAGCTTCTAACATAAGCTCCATGCCCTCACATTTGACCTTGCTGCCATTTGACAATGTCATCATCTTCATCTATGAAGTGTATCCTCCCTTAGCTTGTCCATAGCCATCAATGGCCTGGGATTTCCCACAGTGTCATTTTTCTAGCTTGGTCACCCCTCAGTCTTGTTCCTTGAGATCTTTTTAAAAAATTAGCATCAAATAATATGAGGGAAGTTCATTTTAATATGTCCATTTATGTATAAATGCATCTTGATCAGACTCACCTCCTCTGTTATTCTCCATCCTCCCCCTCTCTCCATTTAGATGGGTCTCAGCAATTTTTTTTTTAATTTTAGAATTTTATTGTAAAGGTGATGTACAGAGAGGTTACAATTATGTAACTCAGGTAATGAGTACATTTCTTTTTTATTATTATGAAACTACCTTACAGAGGAGTTACAATTGCATGGGCAAGATAATGAGTACATTTCTTATCAAGCATTGTTGCTTCCTCCTTTGTTTCCCCTTCCTATCCCATTTCTTTTTGAACAGTGTCACCTCTCCCTCATTTTCTCCTGGTTTTTCCCCTCCTCACTTTCCTCCCCCTCAAGTTGTATAGTTCATTTCCAACAAAGTGTCTAGTGAGTAGCACTGCTGAATTGGTTCACCTTCTGTTCCATCTTCCCCTCCCCAAATCAGACAAGTTTATATAAGACAAAGGGTACAGAAATAAAAAAAACCCTGGCAACAAAAGGGGATAAACCAAAGAAAAGAAAGGAAAGAAGAAAACTGCAAACAGTACAATAATAAAACCTCTTGCTTCCATTTCTTGGAATTCATTTTGATAAGCACCATTTTATATGATCATATGCACATAGTTATTGAGTCCTTGTGATCCTCTCCTAAGAATATCCTCCTTTGTTCTCACTGTGCAAATGTTTAGAGTGTCTCAGTAAGTTTTGTTGTTCCATTTCCACAGATGTACATAAAGTGTTTTTGACCACATTCACCCTCATTTTCCTTCTCTGTTGCCAAACCTCTCCCTCTAGCACATACACCCCAGTCAAGATATGTTCCAACCTTTTCTTTCTTTTTATTTTTTTATTGTCAAAGTGATGGACAGAGAGGTTACAATTACAGTAAAAGTATGTTTCTTGTCAAACTTGTTACCCTTTCCCTCATTTTTCTCCTATTTTCTCTCTTTTGCATCCTCCCCACCTCCAACATATTGTCTTGTGTATATCACTTTTGTCTGTTCTTCCCCCTATCATATATCCCCTTTTGTCACTGTATTTGATTTTGGTACCCTGATATTGTATATATGTTTAATTGAATTAGGAAGGGAAGGGGAACAATAGAATGGTAAGACAAAGGACCAGGGCAAAGGTGATATACGCAAGACAGTATGTTTCATACTCATTTTTGTTAAAGTGAATGCTAATTGTTCCAAGGGACTTCAACATGCTGTCTTATACACGTACATCAAATTTTTAAAATTACGTTTTAAAAATTTAAATGACATATTTGTCGTTTAAGACTAATTCCTTGAGCTCTTGAGAACTTCTCTTTCCTTCCTCTCCAAAGCTCTCTATTATATGTACAGTTGGGGAAGTTATTTTAAACTTGAGACTCTTAAGCTGGGGAGATCCAGAGGGACCTAGAAGTTGGGAGATCCTGCTCATACAATTCAATCTCTTCCTGCTGTTCCATTGTCTGGCACTAAAGTCAGAGAGCTCTGTACTTACACTTGGATTGAGGAAGTTTGGTTTGCAGATGAGCCTCTAAACTGTTATACAAGGTTAAGTAAGGAGGGACCCTACATGTTGTGAAGCATCTCAGTTGAGAAGTTTACTCTTCAAGCTACTGAATTCTAGATTTCCATGGTTGAAATCTTTAGAACTTACTGTTTTTGGATTTGTTCAATGGAATAATTTCCTTGGTTGCCTTATCCAAGAACATTATATGGTGAGTTGGAACCAAAAATAGCAACACTGAAGAGTAATGAACATCAGAAAGTTATAATCACAGTAATTGTGACAATACTATAAGGTCTTTACTGTGTTTCAGGTGCCTTATACAAATCTTTCTTTAATTCATGCCATATCACTAGTAGGTGATAGTTGTTACCATTTCACAGATAGAAGAAACACTGAGGTCCGTAATGGTTAAATGATTTGCCCATGTATTAAAAGCTAGTTAGGTACTGGTGCCAATGTTGGAATAAGTATCCTCTGGCTGAAGTCCTATGTATACACAGGAGACCAAGTCTCAGTCCTTTTTCTGTTGGTTATTGGGATCTTTTTCTTTATGATTATAGACTCAAGGTTATGATAGAAGGCAACTATGAGAGCCAAATGGTATATTATTCTGAGGATCACTTATTGCCATGATCAAGAGGAGCAAGTCAACTGTACCAGTTCCTAAGGGTCTGGAATGTGATATGGATCCTAAGACCAGCTTCTGAGAAACCAGGCCCTACCTTGACCCTGGTTAATTACTCTGAAGTCATTCACACAACTGAATTCCTGTTGTCAAGGGGTGCCATGATGCATGTCAAAGTTGCCAATGAACACAGAACAGTGCCAATCCTGGTGAGCTTGCTCTGTGGCTGGGCAGGCAATCCTATAGAATGATTATCTTGTGATGAAGCTCTGATGCTTCCTGCTCTATCCTTGCTTTCTGGCTTCAGGATAACAGGCTTTTCTTCTGGGATATCATGGGGTTGGAAATCTCTCACATGGATCATGGCCTGCTGCCAACCCCGTGCAGACCTCCCTCTCTCTGGCTTGATAACAATCAAAGCCTCCCAGTTGGAGCATGTTACCTGGGAACTGTCCAGATCAAATGATGAAAACTGGCTAGGGTATAGTCATTATGGTCAATTAGCAGCAGCCCATTAAATGAGGGTTGGCAAACTTAGGAGCCACTGAACACCATTTCCAAGGCATTTGGGGTTCATTGTTTTCTAGGCTCCCTTCTTTTAACCTTCCTCTATTCCCTTCTTTTTTTTTCATGTCAAATCTCATGGGAATATCAAGAGCTGTAGAGCCTATGGGGTTTTGATCGATGATATAGTGATTCATAGAAGAGGGTTTGAACTTCTTTAGCTTTCAGGGATGGGATGCTTAATTTTCTTGAGAGCCTTGAATGCAACTGCCACAGAGACCAGTGTGTATGAATAGAAACTTAGAGCTCAGAGTTCCTTTGGACCTTCCCTTGGAGAAGCTACTCTTCTCCAGGCAGATGGAGAATTCTGCACAAAGGAGATAGGAAACCTCCTCATTGGAAGGCTCCATTCATGTCTTCTTGGGCTGTTGTTAGATCTGTCAGGTTGGAACATTTCCAAAGGTAGCTTATGTTCCTTCATTGGGGAAAGCTTTATTCTGGGCTTACCACTGCGTGCATCATGAGAATTCCTCTAGTATTCTAGGTAGTATCCATTTAGTTTTAAGTGCTAGAACCTTCCATACTAATAATTTAAATAAGCAGCTTAAAAAAGTCCTTGGACCAACAGTATCACTTGAAAATATGAGAAATGCAACTTATTTGGTACCTCACTAGACTTGCTGTATCCAGAACCTCGGGGCTTGGGCTGGCATTCTGTCCAAGAAGGCCTTCCTGGCAAATGGGAGACATGGTCAAATATGAGTCTTTTTTATTTTTAGAATTGTGTTACTAGAAGTTGCTATATGAGCATCTCTTGAGAGAGAATAGAAATGTAAGATCTCAGGCTCAGCTCTCAGATCAGCCAATAAGCTTCATTTTAACAAGATCCAAAGGTGGTATGGTAACATGTTCAAAGCTTGAGAAGTGCTTCTTCAGAGCAACGTTTCAGAACCATGTCCATATATTAATCTCATCTAATGCCTGGCCTCACAACAAACCAATTAAATTAGAATGATTTGGGATGATACCTAGTCATTGGTGTTTACTGAAGGTTTTTCTGATGATTCTAATATATAGCCAAGGCTTGGAGCAATTGTTTTAAACCACTATAGGTTTCAGAATAGAACAGTGACTATAAAAAGGCAAAAACAAAACAGCTAGGCAATCACACAATAGTCACAACAAACTAGTGACATAGTTCAGAGCCTCCCAACATGACAGACAGTGTGGCATGCCCATGTAGGTATAAGTGTAGTTATTGATCCCTTGAAGGTGATACAATGAGACCTGATGCCAGTAGCAACAATTTACCCAGGGAGCTGTTGCAATATCATTGTCTATGCATGCTGTGATGAGGAAAAGTTGCAAAACAAGCTGTAGAGAACTGCACAGGTCTATTATGACTGTATTAATAGGATAAATATGGTGGAGGGGTGTGAATGAAGGTAGTGGGGAGGAACCTGATGAAAATCTTTCTCTCTCTCTCTCTCTTTCTCTCTCTCTCTCTCATTACCTGATTATTTATTTTAGTAGCCCTGTGTAGTCCATTGGTCATGGGCATGGGACATCTTTTTCTTCCTTAGTGATAAAGAAATTGGGGGCCTAGAACATTTGGGATTTCCTGAAGGCCAGTTAAGAAAGGTTTGTCAAAGGGTAAAGAGATGTTTCCTTAATGCCCAGTAGAAAAGATCTAGGTGATGGCAAATGAAATATTTTCATTCCTCTCGAAGGAGGGCACTCAGTTCCCTGCTTTTAGGCAGGAACTTAGTATTCTGGTGCTTAAGTTGCTGCTGCCTTTGGTCTTGAAGGTGCTTCCTGAGAATACCCCAGGAAAACTCTAAAAGAGGAATGGTTCAGCTAATTATAGAGACTGACTGTTGTGTGGCTGGCTGGAGTGTGTGCTAACACTCCCCCCATTACCAGTTTTCATCTTGGAGCTGGATGAACATATTGTAATTATGCTAATCATGCTATCAGGGCAGCCTTGGGCCAAAAGGGAGGGGGACTTTCTCCCTAATTGTTTCCCTCTCTCAGAGCAATTGTTTGTCTGCCTGAGTCTTCAGACAGACAGAAGGAAGATCCCCTGGGCTTTGAAGGAGCCCTGAGCTCCTCTAAACTGCCTTGGGTCTGTTAGATCTACCAGCTTTGCAGGAAAAGCAGGGGCAAGGAGAGATGCTAAGGCTGCGCAAAGGACTTCCTGTTGGATTCAGTGGGGACTATTCAAGACAAGGTTTTTGCAGATTGTGGAAGGGGCAAACTGATCTAGGGTGCCTTGTACTTTCTCTTTGGTGGTGTTGGTGGTTCCATTTGCTCCTCCTCCTTCTCTATCTCCTTCCCTCTTCCTTTGCTTTTCCTCCTGCCTTCCTCCTCTTTTCTTCCTATTTCACCCCTATCTCTTCTCTCTTCTTTTTTCCCCTTCTTTCTCTCTTTCCTATTTCTCCTCTTTTCTTCTTCCTCCTCTTCTTCTCTTCTTTCCCTCTCTGCTCTTCTTTCTCCTCTTTTACTCTTCCTTGTCCTAATTTCCTCTTCTTCCTCCTCCTTTTTCCTCCTCTTCACCTTCCTCCTTTACTCTTTCCTTTATGAATTAATTGACTTTCATGAACCTTCAAGCACACCCTATTTTCTTGCTTGCTTAGAGCTTTCTGGCAGGCAAGTTCATTAATATACATATCTAATAATATATCTATATAACTATACATATCTATATATTTATACATTATACATATCTAATAAACATTAGATATGGATAGAATTATGGCTAGAGTTTTAAATATAAAACCCTTTGCATTTAGATGAACATTTAATTAATAAAGCCAATTTCTTAGAAAAGATAGTAGTTAACGAGCCCAAGATTTTAGGGGATAGTTTTGGTCAAGGAGGCCTATCCAATGTTTTTTTTATAGGATATGGATTGCAAAAAATATTAATAATTAGCAGCAAAATTTATCATTTTGTGAAGTTATACAGTGATATACAGTTATACAGTGATATAATGAGAGTTTTTTTTTGTATTCTAGGCTGAAACTTCTGGGATTCCATAAGTCTGGCAAAACCATTCACCTTTATAGATCAAGTAAAGAGATAGGATGAAGGACAAGCGAAGGCTTTATTATTTGGCATGCATGGGAAGGCACAGGAAAACAGCACTTCAGTTCATCTTTAGCCGTCTTTTCTGAATAGACAGCTTTCCTGTATAACCTTACATAGACAAAGAATTAGGGGCAAGGGGAGAGTGGGATTACAAAGGATTAAATAATACTATTCAAAGTCTGGCACAGTTGATCATTCTTTCAGTTCCTATTTTGGGAGGGGTTCTGAAAGGTTACCACTGTCATTGCTGGTCAGGACAAACAAGTTGTCTTTGCCTGCTGGTGGTCTATCCTGAGGAAGTTTGATTGTTCTTTAGGGATAGATTGGTGCTTTATCAAAAATACGTTATTGATCAGTCTTGTCCTTAATGGCACCCAAGGTGGCTGCAAAGTGACTTCGGCTTAAAGCAAAGAAACATAAAACAGAGGCAAAGATGCCAAGCATTTCGCCTGCTTTTAGTTAATTTATGGGTCCAAGTAAGGAATTAGTGCTTTTCAGCAAGATCAACTTGTTTGGTTTTTTTCTTAACTGTATTTTTTTTGTCTTTTCTTTTTGGTACTGGGGATCAAACCCAGGATGTTGCACTTGCTAGGCAAGTGCTTTGCCACTGAGCTACATCCCAACCCTCAGCAAGATCAACTTGTAAGAACCTGTTATAGTGAAGTTTCTAGAAGGAGAAGGCAGAAAAAAAATCAGAATAATTAGGGGCTGGGATCATTTGTTGTTGTTTTAGGAGTTAAAGTAAAGGGGAGTAGGAACAGAAGAGAAGCAATTAGAGAGCCTGAAGGATTTTGAAACCTAAGACTGATAATGTATGTTGCATTTATTAAGCTATTTCTACTTGTTATTGACCCCTTCCTCTTCCTAAAATCTTTAGAAAATTATCCTACCTGGACTTCACCCGCTAGTGAGGCTCTGTGTGCTGTGTATGTAACTGTCTCAGGAAAGGGAGTGAGCCCCATATGTGAACTGTAGACTAGAAAGGACACTTAACCAGAGGCAACAATGCACGAATTAGCTTTTGGGTATCTATGCAGCCCATCCATTTTTACTAGATTTTAGAGGACAATAGGCCACAGTCATTATTTGAAGTTACAATTAAATAACAGTGGAGATGACAAGTCCTACTCCTCTTTGCCACTGATTAGAGATATACAATGCATTTATTGGTATATGTTCAGTTTTGTGTACTTCCAGTGGAAGTCTTATATACAGACAACTGAAGACCAGGAAAGGAGTTCTTTTCTTCTTCTCCCTTTCATCATGAAATTCTTCAGAGAAGCAAAGGACTGTGGGGAAATGTTTGTCTCCATTTACTGGCTGCTGGCCTTCTTTTTGTTACCACTATGTGTAGGATTCAGTCCAAAAGTTCCTAGAGCCTCAACTAAACTAGTTTGTGGACTACACATGGAATGGAGATTATTGATTTGGTTTCTGATTTTTATCTGTCAAGGGTCAGCTGCATTGTCAGCAGTCTGCTAGACTACAGGAGTAAAGCATGTCCAAAGCAGAATCACAGCACAATTTCTGAATTCCTGATGTCATGGCAGCTGATTTTTTTTTTTTTTTTGGTGGTCCTGGGGCTTGAACTCAGGGTCTGGACACTTTCTACTTTCTGTAAGCTTGTTCTGCTCAAGGCTAGTGCTCCATCACTTGAACCACAGTGCCACTTCTGGCCTTTTTTTGAATAGCTTATTGGAGATCAGAGTCTCAAGGACTTTCCTGCCCAGGCTGGCTCTGAACAGCAATTCTCAGATCTCAGCTTCTTGTAGCTAGGATTACAGGTGTAAGCCACTGGCACACAGCTAGGCAGCAGATTTCTTCAGTTTCTCCCTAAATTTTTCTTTGTCCTTTCCTTTTCCCTTTTTCCTTTGCTTGGTTTTTCCTTGTTCTTCTGTTTCTTCTCTGTCTTCTATTTCTATATTTAGAGTATTGGGCTTTACTCATATGTTCTATTATTAGTTAGGTGTGTTTTTTATATTATTCTACCCCTCCTACTTCATTTCTTCGTGTGTGTGTGTGTGTGTGTGTGTGTGTGTGTGTGTTTTGTCGGTTGTAAGACTTGAAGTCTGGGCACTGAATTCTTTTGCTTAAGGCTAGCTCTCTACCACTTTAAGACACAGCTCCATTTATAGTTTTCTGGTGGTTAATTGGAGATACGAGTCTCATGGACGTTCCTTCCTGGGCTGTTTTTGAACCATGGTCCTCAGATCTCAGCTGTCTAAGGATTACAGGCATGGGCCAACAGTGCCCGGTGACTTCTTTTTTTTTTTAACTGCATGATTTTGGTTTATAAAGTGAGAAAGCAAATAGAAACAATGACATTTCTCCAAAGCCTGATTCCGGAACTGTCACCTATGGATTAAGTGGAACTTTCCCATTCTCTTTGTAGACATTCTGGCTAGCTAGGATAGCTGAAATGGTCCATTATCTGAGAGAACTTCATAACAGTAGGCATTCTGAAATACTAAGCAATATGGGCTTCTCCCATAACCACATATAACAGACTAAATGAAGGTCAGAATTTAAATCCTAAATCAGAATTACCCTACATTCTTGGCGCTTTAAACCAGGTTGCTAATACCCAGCTAATGCATTAGAGTATCTCTTGTGGGAATGAATGTTTTTTCCCCCCTTTTTTCTTTTTTTCATTTTAAAAGCTAGTTAAAAAGGAAAACTGAAAAACTAATTCCTTCAAAAAGGAACTTGGCAGGCAGGCAATATGATTCGGGAGCAGACGGTTTAAATATGATTTACATGTCATTTAAAGTCACAACATGAGTTTGTACATATTTTTGAAGCACTAAATGGTTGTTCAGCTTGCTATGGGAGAAAACCATGGTGAGCTGTTGCCAGGAAAAGAGATATCTAAATTTCTATGCAATTGATAAGGGGAACATTAACCAGGACATTTTTGTTACCAAAACAGGCAGCCTGAAGAAGTCACACCAGCTAGGTAATTATCCCTTCATATTTGGGTGACTGACCTGTTCAAGTGATTCTTCAGCTACTTCACATAGAACCACTGGCTACACTGAGAGTATTTATTTACCATTTCCAACAGGCAATGAACCTTCCAATTTTGAGGTAAACGGAAAATCAAAATGCTGTAATACATTGTATAAAAAAGGATGAATCTCATTCTACTATAACCTCATAAGAGAAATGAAATGGGCTTATTTACCTGACACTACATAAGTGAAAATCCTTGGCATTTTTAATCATTTCTCACCTTGCATTAGCCAACAATAAATTTGGACACCTGATGTGAAAGTCATATGCAGAAAAAGAAAAAACAAAAAGAAAAAAAAGATAGTTCAACAATGAATGCAGATAGGCTGGGTATGGTTATGCTGCATTAACAAAGAACCCCAAACTCTCAGTGGCTTAATGCATAAGGATTTATGCAACTTCTACTAGGGACTTTTGGTTTTCTAGGAATTCTTTTCCTCAAGGGTTCTAGGTTGCTTACACCTTCTTTATATGCCACCAGGAGCATGTATCTTTACTTTTGTTCACTGAAACATGGGTAAACATTTCATCTTAGTTCTTAGTTTTTCCCAAGAAGTGACATTTTACAACTTACTGGTTTATAACTTATCAGCACAAGCTAGTCACTGTACCATTCCTAATTGTAACTAAGCTGAGCAATGTGGGGGCCATAGAGATGGTGAGTAGTAAATGTCTCTGCTGCAAAGCATAAATGGTACCAGTGCTATGTTAGAGGAATGTGTCTTTTGCTAACTACCAGTATTTGTGGACCGCAGATGTTTTAGAGAAGCTTGCAGAAGGCTGGATGGCTTAGAAAGGTCTTGGGTAAGATTGGATATGGTAGAATTGCTGGGTTCAAGCAGGCAAGGTCATGAGAGGTCTCCAAAAGGTCCCAGACAGAAGATTTGTTTGTCTTAAAGGGGACCATTCCATATAGTGTGGTAGATGGCCTCTAAGAATCTGATGTTTACCACATGAACACTTTAGGTCCCAAGGACCCTTTGGGAGACTACTTAATACATCGTGGACAATAAACATTCTCTCCCAATCCCAATCCCACATCTTTATTAGTGCATATTAATAGTACAACAAGAGAGGTTTTCTTGTGATATTTTTGCACATACCTGTGTGTGCACTGATCACCTTTAAGATCTCTGTCATTCCTTCCTATCCTCCCTTCCCCATCCCCTTCACACAACCTTTCATACAAGTTTTTTTTTTTGTCCAGTCGTGGGGCCTGAACTCTGGGCCTGGGCGCTGTCCCTCAGCTCTTCAGCTCAAGGCTAGCGCTCTACCACTTGAGCCACAGCACCACTTCTGGCTTTTTTTTTCTTTTTGCTTATGTGGTGCTGAGGAATCGAACCCAGGGCCTCAGGCATGCAAGGCAAGTGCTCTACCACTGAGCCACCTTCCCAGCCTCTTTCATACAAGTTTTAAGTGACTTTCATTATGACCTTTTCATCCATGCATATCATGTTCATCAATCATATCCTCCTTGTTTTCTTTCTGCCTCTTCTTATCCCTACCAGTTCCCCTCCAAAGGGCCCCCTACTTATGTTCATGTCCTTGCTTTTTTTTTTTTAAGTCTAAGTCATACACATGAGAGAAAACATGGTGTCTGTCTTTTTGAATCTGGCTTATTTTGCCTCACATAGTAATAGGTAATTCCATCCATTTTTCTGCAAACAGTACAATTATATTTTAAGGCTGAGTAATATACCATTGTGTATATATTATTGTAATAATGTTCCATTTTGTATATTTATAATGCATGTGTAATATAAATGCATACATATAATAACTTCTTACATCCATTTATCAGTTGAAGGACATCTAGGCTGATTCCATAACTTGACTGTTGTGATTAGTGCTGCAGTAAATATTGGTGAACGGGAGTCTCTGTTGCATGCTGATTTACATTCCTTCAGGTGTTCAGGCGTATTTCCAAGAGTGGGATAGAAGGTCACAGTGTAATTCTACTTTCAGTTCTTTTTTTTTAGGAATCTCCATACTTATTTCTATAGTGGTTGCACTAATTTCTTGTAGCCTTCCAAAATACCAAATTGCCTCAGAAGGTAGAGGCTATATCTTACTGCTTGTTGTGTCTCTGGTAGTGTGTAATAGAATGACTTACACAGAGAAGAGAATGAGTGATTAGTCAAGTAGCCTGGATAGCCAGGTAAGTCAGTATGTATTGCTTCTGTGTATATAAGCCAGTGTGTCTCAGACTTTGTTACATCACGTTCACAGGTGATTGGGAGGTAGAAATGCAGAATCTTGGTGGATCTGAAGAATCAACTTCAGATTGGGTAAGTTTTGGGTGGGATCTGTGATTCTGAGTATTTATGAAGATTTCATTCTCCATGAAGTTGCATGTGTTAATCCATAACAAGTTCCTGTGTTTGAATAAGTAGAAGGTTTTTGGAAGCTTTCACTGTGAGAGACAATAATTTCTATAGCACATACCTACTGATGAGAATCACGCATGGGCTTTAGCAAACAAAGACGCCTTAGTAGGCTAAGCTATTTGTGAGTATATGAATTCTCAATACACCTGGTTTTGTTTGCCCTTCTTAAGGAATGGGGCAGGCAGTTAATAGCTCATGAAATACCTGTATTCAAACTACTTTAAAAGAATTTGGCAAATACTGCTTTTGAGTGATTTCCTTCCCTTTGCATCTCCCTAATCTGGTCCAGCAAAGGGTCTGGATGCTGAGCATGTTCTCAGCATTCAGATGTGTCTGAGCAAACACTAGACATAACCAAATTACCTTAACACCAGCTTGCTGGAGATGACAGTGTCCATTTCAAAAGAACTATGCAAACCATAATGAAACGTTCCATTTTATCAAGTTCCTGACCAGAGGGAGGGATTATGTTAGAAGAGAGAAAAAGGTGGGATGTTTCTAGCTTGATTTCTGTGATGCTGATAAGCAGTAATTTTTGCAGAGGGGGGCAAAAAGTAATCCACTGCAATAAAACCATTTTCATAATACTACAAGAATGAGTTATGGCTCCAAGTGAGGCCCGGCTCCTAATGGCTGCTGGATCTTCCATCTCCATCTTTCATGGGTCAGCCCGACGTTTTTATAGTGCTGACACAAGAGAGAGCATTTATGTGTCTCCCCTTCTCCATCTGTCAACAGTTAGGAGAGTGCCACTGCCTCAGCTCTCCTTTTGATCTGGTTTTCACGTCGGGTCGGCACGGGACTGCTGGCTATGCCATGGGAGCAGGGTGGCTCTGGAGGCCAGTTGTAACCAGATTTTCAGACTGCTAATGGCCAGAAGGAGGGAGACTAAATAGCTTTCGCATGAATCAGAGGAAAGTGCCGTTTCCTCTCCTTTATGGTTCATCAGAACCTTGGCCACGCTGCATTTGCCTGGCTTTCCCTAGGCCTCCCAGAACTTGGTCCAAGTTCCATTTCCAGAAAGTGGGACTTTGTCTCTCATCAGACCTGGTGTTTGCCTGGCTCTGAGACAGCAACCCAGAGGGCTGATTAAATGCACACATAACAAGGAAATGCTGGTTTTATGTGTTGGCCTCCATGCTTCTTCGGTAGCGTGTGTGTGACTTGTGGTATAGGAGGTTTACTTTTCCTATTGCTTTGCTTCAGCCTTCAGGAAATTTGTTGGAACTGAGAAAGTCATAATGATGTACCAATGAATTAGGAAGATGACTTGACCTAAAGGTGTGCACGAACTTTGTTTCCTCTCATACTCTTGATGATAGTGTCTATGGAGTCTATTGTTTTGTGTGTGTGTGTGTGTGTGTGTGTGTGTGTGTGTGTGTGTGTGTGTG
>NW_012267279.1:7278969-7281493 GCF_000151885.1 Dipodomys ordii | reverse complement strand
TGTGTGTGTGTGTGTGTGTGTGTGTGTGTGTGTGTGTGTGTGTGTGTGTGAAATCAGTCTTGGTTTCAATCATCACTGAAGAAATAGAATTCCTTGAAGTTTATTTCTGTTCTACAAAGATCCACTTTCAAAGAGGCAGTATGAGTACTCCTAGTCAGAGGCTAGCTGCAAACTCAAGGCTGAGCTATAAACTTGGCAGGGAGGTTTCCCACAGATGTGGATTTATGGAGGCCAAAGGAAAATTTAGGTTTCTCAGTTCCTCCTCCTCCTCCTCCTCCTCCCCCTCCTCTTCCTCCTCCTCCTCCTCCATCTGTCCTCGTCCTCCTTTTCCTCTTCCTCCTTGTCTTTCTCTTCCCTCCTCCTCTCCTCCTCTTCTTTCTCTACCTTCCATTCCTCTTCTTCTTGTTTCTCCTTCTCCATTTTCCTTTTCTCTTCTTCCCCCCTGTTCTTCCTCATTCTCCTTTTCTTCCTCTTCCTCCTCCTCCAATTCTTTTTTTGAGGGGTTGGAATTTTATCTCAGGGCTTTGTACTTGAGAATAGCAAGCTACTACAAATCCACATCTCCAGCCCCCTCTTTTTCCCTCCCTCCCTCCCTCCCTCCCTTCTTTCCTTCCTTCCTTCCTTGGTACTGGCTGTTTTTTGTATTTGTTTATGTTTTTGTTTTTTTTGGTCAGTTGTGGGGCTTGAACTCTGGGCTTGGGCACTGTCCCTGCACTCTTCAGCTCAAGGCCAGTGCTCTATGGCTTGAGCTACAGTGCCATTTCTGGTTTTTGAGTGGTTTATTGGAGATAAGAGTCTCACAGACTTTCCTGCCCTGGCTGGCTTTGAACCAAGGTCCTCAGATCTCAGTCTCCTGAGTAGCTAGGATTACAGGCGTGAGCCACCAACGCCCTGCTATACTGGCTGGCTGTTGTTGAGATATGATCTTGTTCCTGCCCAAGGGCTTGCCCGGGCTGTAATCCTTCTTTTACTTTTTCCTAGATTAGATAGGATGGTAGACATAAACCACATGTCAACCTTGTTTCTATTGAGATGGAGTGTTGCAGACTATTTTGTCTGGGATGCCCTAAAACTGTGATCCTACCAAGTAGCTAAGACCACAGCTGTGAGCCACCAGTGCCCAGCTGTCCTACCTTCCCAGAGCCTGTTATTTTATTTCTTATTCTTCAGAAGGTAAGTCAAGATAGAGGCAAGAAGAATTCTCATTTTTAGCAACTTGTATGATAAGCTTGGACCTCCATCCATCATGGAAGAGAGTGGAGAAGGGTGAAGAGTTGGACTATATTTGTTTAACAGTCATCATAATGGATATATTTTATATAGCATTAACATAGCTTTACTTATGCTATAAACCTGACAGAATCTTGCAAAAGAGATAGGCTTACTTCTGATTTTTAGACAAGGGCACTGGGGATCAGAGAGGTCAAGTATTCAGGCCAGGAGGGATAAAGCTGGGAATGTCACCCTCATCTGTGATCCTACCGCATTGCAATCCCAGGACCATTCTGACATGCCAGGTCACCTTTGTTTGTAATTGGCATGTAAATTTCTGATTTCAGAGAGATTTTCTGCAAGGGGTAATAGAAATGAGAACAGGTTAAGAATATGTGTTAGCATTTATTCATCAGCCTTTAGGCGATATCTACTTCATGGGAATACTGTACTGGATTATCTTAGATGGATGGGGTGGGGTACAGGTTGGGTTTCATTGGTCCTGGGACTATGAACACAGAAATGACCTTTTCTTTCTGTTATTTTCTCCTCCTCTTCCTCCTCCTCTTCCTTTTTCTCCTTTTTTGTCTTCTGGTGTTTGAACTCAGAGCCTTATGCTTCAGCTGCTTGAGCCACACCTTCAGCCACATTTTCTTTTGTTGGTTTTTAAATAGGGTCTCCTATTTTTATTCAAGTGGGCCTAAACAGAGAGCCTCCTATTTATGCTTCCTACATAACTAGGATGGCAGTCACACACCACTGCATCTAGCTTTGTACTGGTCGAGATGGGGACTCATGTATTTTCTGCTTTGTTTGCCTACCAACCCCTTGAACTCAATCTCCTGAGTTGCTAGGATTATAGTCATGAGTAACAGTGCCCTGGCTCCTTTTCATTATTAACTTATGGACACAACTATTAGAGACACTCTAACTTGAATAGTTAGTTGCCTGAAGTTTCTAAGACCTTAGAACTTGTTGTATTCTTTGTTTTTTCCTGTGGTGAAATCCCGGATCCTTTACAGTAGAAGGTACTTGATATATGCTTGCTTGACCTTTTTGATCTGTATTGATCAGCATAGGGTCTGCTTAGACCTGCTTATAGTTGAAAAGCCAGGAAAGGTACTTTGAAAGTGAGAGAGGATGGCTGCAAATTCATTTACAAAACGGCTTGCAGAGATCAATAGAAAGCCCACAGATTGGGAGAAGATCTTCACTAGCCATACAATGGACAAGGGTCTCATATCTAAAATATACTTGGAACTCAAAAAATTAAATCCCCCAACAACAAATCCTCAAAGAAACAACTGCTCAA
>NW_012267279.1:7268213-7277884 GCF_000151885.1 Dipodomys ordii | reverse complement strand
TTGTAACCCCTCTGTACAGTATTTTCACAATAAAAAATAAATAAAAACAAAACAAAACAAAACGGCTTACAGGAAGTACCATCTGAGGCACCTACCCATAAGCTGGTGGAGAAAATTCTATGATGAGTGTACAAATGCAAATTTCATATAGGACAGATTGAAACCTGACTGTGGCATGGCCATGTGTTTGAAGGAGCCTGGGTGCCTTTTGGTCCTACTTGTTCCTAAGAATCTCATTCAGCTTTAGTTTAGGGTGGTAATAACTTAAACTCCAACACTGGAATGGCCATTGATCAACAAAATGAGCTGGCAGTTTCCAGACAGATTCGTAAAATGAAATACCTCAAATTGACCAGCCGGAGAACATTTTTCACACGCTACCCATCCCTTCTGAGCTATTCAGAGAGCAAAGTAAAAGAAATTAGAACTTTGAAATTGCTGCTTGTCCAGTGGCAACCTCTCTGGGACACTGAAGAGTTACAATTTATCTAGTTTTTTTTTTCTACTTAGAGAATTGGCAACAGAAGGTGCACCAACCACACTAATGAGTATAGACGTGTCAAACTGTTGTTCACTAAGTCAGGCAAAGTCTCCTGTTTGTGTTTAATTTTTCACAAAAACTGGTAAGGCAGAAATGATCATCCTTATTTTGCAGATGAGGATACTGAGGTTTAGCAAGGGAAGCAAATTATCTGAAGTCAGACAGCTTGGAGGTAGCTACAAAGGACTTAAACCCTCTTTCCTTGATCAAAGCCATGCTCTTGAATGCTCTATGATCTGCCTTTCTACTTTTCTAAAAAGAGAAATGCTATTCTTCAAAGTGAAATTTGAAGACAAATTTGGTTAGGTCCTGAACCAATGAGAACTGTGTTTTTTGATGTTAGAGATAGGATCAGAATAACAATTTGGTTAATATTTCTCAAATGGGTAGCCATTTCAAATATGGTGATACAGAAACCTAGGGTTAGAACTGTTTCCCAGTAGAAGTCCATCCATACAAAACCGCTAATAGTATTTCAGTTCCTTGGAGGGGCTAGGCTGCCAAGGAACTCCATGGCCACATGACCAAGAGAAGGGCAGCAAAGCAGAGAGGCTGAGGGAAAAATAATGATGAAGGGGAAAGGAAGGTGGGTTTGGTCCAACATATTTTAGTTGCTTAAAGAACTCCCAGGTGGAACTATTAAACTATAAGTAGGGAGAACCTAACTAGTCCTTTTAGATGAAGTTGGCATGTGGCTAAGCAAAAACAAGACCGTTAACTGTGTAAGAATGAATGAACTCACAGTGCAGGTAGGAAAGAGAATATGAAGGTTAGAATCTTCGAGGAAGAGGAATCTATATAAGGGAAAGTGAAGGTGCTTCAAGCTAGGATGGGAGGAATACTGTAGGATAATTATTCAAAGGAGCTATGTGATTGTTAGGTTCTTAAAAGTAGAGTCTGTCTATGCAGGAGAACATCTGAGCACTCAGGTGATAGTGTATCTCCAGTCCTTGGTGTGTGGTTCACAGAAATGGAAATGCATAGACTCCAACAGATAGAGATGAGGTAATTTTATTCAAGTAAGAAAATGTATACTGGCTGGGAAGGTGGCTCAGTGGTAGAGCGCTTGCCTTGCATGCCTGAGGCCTTGAGTTCGATTCTTCAGCACCACATAAGCAAAAAGAAAAAAGCCGGAAGTGGTGTTGTGGCTCAAGTGGTAGGGTGCTAGCCTTGAGCTGAAGAGCTGAGGGACAGCGCCCAGGCCCAGAGTTCAAGCCCCACATCTGACCAAAAAAAAAAAAGAAAAGAAAAAGAAAAAGAAAGAAAGAAAATGTATACCAACAATAGACTGGACAATAGATTGTAGCATAGCCACTCAGTTATAATAGTACACATCAACTAAAAATGAACAGTATACATATAACAACAGGAATTAATCTCATAGATATAATGGCAAATGATATTTGGAAAAAATTCATAGAGATATGGAAAATTGAAGAGGAACGATTTTATTTCCTCTCCTCAAGAGGCATTTGGAATTTTGTTCTTCTATTATAGAGTCTCTCCACCAAATTTATCTTGCTGACTGTGTAGAGATGGTGATTTTTGTTGTTGCTGTTTGTTTTTAAGTCCTGGTACTGTGTAAAATTGGTTTCTTTCATTTGATTTGTAGTTTCTCTTGATCCCTGACCCAATGAGTGAACCTAAGTGTTAATGTTTCAGAAATTTAAGATGGGTTAGACTTGACCCTGCCTATTTAAACCAGGTTTTATATCTAGCATCTGATTACCAAAGGCTAATCAGCCTTCTTGATAACACATTGACGTTTATTATTGTTCTTATTGTTTATTTTTTAAAGATTTAGCCCACATTTATTGTTCTTTGTGGAATACAGAAATAACAGTTTCCAAATAAAAAGATATGTATTTTTGTATCTCTTAATATAAATTTTATGAATGTTTACCTTATATGTCCTCAAGGAGTAAGAAGCACTAATTTAGGAATCCTGTTTGATGTGATTTGATTATGAGTCATGCCTTGTAGAGATAAGTATAAAAGTCTTCCCCTCTCTCCTAATGGGTAACAACAGGGCTGCCATCCTTTATTTCTTGATGCTAACAAGGCAAAGACTCCACAGGGTTCATTAAAGCCAGCTATCCTGTGACAAAGATGTCACCAGCTGAGTGTGTTAATGAATTACGAAGGATGAACATCATCTGGTGAGGGGTGAGACAAAAGAACAGGCCTCCTTCAGCAGGACAGTGAGGCACTCACGAAATAGGGCATGGTGAGGGTAAAGTTTAAGAGTACTTGGTGGCAAATGCTGCAGGAACCACATAGGGCAAGGATAATGAAGGAGGCTAAATGTGAAACTTTGAGGAATGGGAACAGCGAAATCGGAAAGATCTTGGGAAT
Source organism: Dipodomys ordii (assembly GCF_000151885.1). Taxonomy (NCBI): domain Eukaryota; kingdom Metazoa; phylum Chordata; class Mammalia; order Rodentia; family Heteromyidae; genus Dipodomys; species Dipodomys ordii. The sequence continues at coordinate 7,274,988 of NW_012267279.1, read as the reverse complement.
AGAACAGAACCCTCGTTGAGGATGGAAATTTAGGCAGTGTCCATCTGGGTAGGGAAAGAAAAATTGAGTCCAGGCACAGATAGCTTAATCACCCTACAAATAAAGGCAACTTAGAATTCCCAGCCAGCCATGCCTTTTGTGTCTGGGTAGGTGTTCATAAAGCATCTAAGGGACTGAATTGTTTATTCTTTAGCTAGTCATTTTAATAGTGGAATTAATTCAGTGGAAATATATTATTTTATAAATGCTTGCCATTTTTCTTTCTTTGGGGAGATTTAGAAGCATATACAGAAGGAGAGGGAGGATTATGGCTCTCAAGGTACCAATCACTCATTACTCAGTTTTAATTCTAATCAATAATTTGTCATTTTTGATACATGGTTATTTTTGAAAGATGTGCTCACAGAAACTTTAGTCACTAAGTATCCAATATAGAGATGTTTGGGGGACTGTTTATCTTTTTGGTAGGGACAAATTGGCACAAATTGTGGGAGCGGACAGCAAAGCCTGCAGAGGGTTGTCATGTTTTAGAAGAAATCTCAGCATTGGATAGTGGCCAGGAAGAACTGCAAAGGATCCTGGGAGCTTTTGGTGTCATAAATCATTTCTTTGACCTGTTGGGCTCTTCTCTGGGTATCCTTGAATTCAAATTCTCTTTCCCTATGTTATTCACAAAGTAACATTGGAAAACGTGGTGTAATACTTACAAACCAAAGTGGATGATTGATAGATTTTCATTTTAATTGATATCAAGGAAATGCGTAAAGAAAATGGGTGAAGCAAATTATTCTCTAATTTTAGAATCTCAGCTGCCAGGTTGGGAAATTATTTCTTTAGAGTACAGGGCCCAGAACCTCAAAAATCACTTAATGTAGACTGCCATCGAATGTCTACATACAAGGTAGCCCAGAGTGTTACTGATGTCTGTGATGCAGGTGAAATGCTTATCTTCAAAAAGATCCCTGGGTGCAGCTCCCTCCTCTGAAGACTGATCAGCTTTTCACTTGTGCCTTTCATAGACTTTCTTATAGGCAAGAGCAAGATCCAGTGGCTATGGTAACTTATGGGGTTTGAGAGATGAATGTATAGCTATTTGCTTTTTAATTAATTAATTAACTAACTAGTGCTGGTACAGGAGCTTAGACTCAGACTCTGTCCCTTAGCTTTTTTGCTCAAAGGTGGAACTCTGTCATAAGTCACAGCTCCATTTCCAACTTTTTTTGCTAGTTAGTTGGAGACAAAAGTCTCATGGACATTCCCCCCCCCCCCCCGACTGGTTTTACATTGTGATCCTTAGGTTTTCTGAGTACTGTAACTAGGATTACAGGTTTTAGTCACCATTGTTGGTATATTCACTTTATTTTCACTCCTCCTCTTCTTTCCCTTGGAAAGTTGTCTGCCCTCTACTGCCTTTTGAAATGATTATTAATGAAATATGCTTCACTTTTTCTGAACTCTGAGTTTCCCCCCTTAGTTCCTGAATATTTGAATTTTTCCAGCTCTTTTATGTGTCCTCTGCCTACTGGCCTTTGATTTACAATTTGGCCTTTCTCCTACTCAGATCCTTGCTTGGATTCCTATCAGGTGCTCTTTCTCTCTTTTTTTTTCCTCTGAATTTGCACATTCTGGAGCAAATGAAAATATTCTTTGAAAAGTTTTACTACCTTAACATCAGCCATCATAACTGATCTCTAAGACTTAGGCAATCCAAGAGCAATAAAAATACCAACTCTATTGTTCGCTTTAAAATGGGGAAAAACAAAGGAAATGCTTAATAGAAAATGTACTCATGACCTTACTCATGAAACTGTAACCCCTCTGTGCAGTATTTGTACAATAAAATATATACCAAAATAAAATGATTTTAAAATCATTTTATCTGAAGACATAAATATATGTCACATCGAATTCTGTTCCAACGAGAAGGAAGTAAACTATTAACTTTTTCTTTTTCTATGAGAGTACTGGGGCTTGAACGCTAGAGCTTGGAAGTTGTCTGTTAGCTTTTTTTTTTACTGTGAAAATATTGTACAGAGGGGTTGCAATTACATGGGCAAGATAACGAGTACATTTCTTATCAAGCATTGTTGCCTCTTCTTTTGTTTCCCCCTCCCATCCCTTCCCGTCTTCCCCTCTATACCCCCCCCCCGCCAAAGTTGTAAAGTTCATTTTTCGACATAACTTGTACATCTCATTGTGGCAATGGGTCCACCTGTATCCCTACTTAAACAATTCGTTTTTTCCATCCACAAATTATACCAACATCAAATAGAGTGAAAGCAGAGGTTATACCGTGGGGGAGGGACATACAAAGCAACAAAGAAATCATCTTATAAATATGTTAGAAACAATTGCATGAAAGAAAAACATTTGAATACTTATCTTGGGGTTCATTTCACCTAACATCAACTTATCTGACCTTTTCTGCTTGACTCAGACATATACTAGTTATTGCAAATAAGGGAGAGCAAATCAAAACAACATTGAGATACTACCTCACCCCAGTTAGAATGGCAAAAATCAAGAACTCTAATAACAACAGATGCTGGAGGGGATGTGGACAGAAGGGAACCTTACTGCATTGTTGGTGGGAGTGTAAACTTGTTCAACCACTTCACTTTTGGGCACAAACAAGACCATACTAAAGCTACCAGCACAACTATGTTTGTTGCAGCATTATTTACCATAGCTAAGATATGGAACCAACCAGATGCCCCTCAGTAGATGAATGGATCAAGAAAATGTGGTATATATACACAATGGAAGTCTGTTAGCTTTTTCACTCAAGGCTGGCACTCTGCCTTTTAAGCCACACCTCCACTTTTTGGTGGTTAATTGGAGATAAATGTCTCACCAATTTTCCTACCAGTGCTGGCTTTAAAACATGATCTTCAGTTCTCAGATTTGAAGATCTCTCTCTCTCTCCTGAATAGGTAAGATTATTAATTTTTAAAATGTTTTGGTATTAGGCACCTAGCAGATCAGTTATACCTTATGAATGATATTATTTCCAGAAGACTTATGATCTGTAAGTCATTTATGGAAACAAGAAGAAGAATAATGAAATTATTATGTAAATATTAAGTCATGAAGTTATCACATGGTTTTTCTTTACTGGTTTAGCTTGATTCTCATTTTCCTCATGAAGATGCTCTCATTTATCATTGCTAGAAAAATTTGTCCTTGAATTTACTCATTCTATTATCTATCCATATGCTCATTCTCATGTATCCAGTCACCCATTTGTCTTCCTTCCTTCCTTCCTTCCTTCCTTCCTTCCTTCCTTCCTTCCTTCCTTCCTTCCTTCCTTCCTTCTTCCCTTTCCAATCTCCTGTCCTTACACACACACACACATACACACACACACACACACACACACACACACACACACACTTCCTTCCTTCTTCCCTTTCCAATCTCCTGTCCTTACACACACACACACAACACACACACACACACACACACACACACACACACACACGCCCCTTAACTCATTCATGGCAAGGAACTATGTAAATATTGGTCACAAAAAAACCCTGAGAAGACTCAGAACCTGGTGGGAGAGAACTTAAATAATATGCTGATAAGCTCAGCCCCATAAAACCCTAAGTGCTTATATATTGTATTCCTAGACATTCTTTTGTCTTTCCTTGTAAGAATGTAGGAGACACTTGGACCGATAGATATCACTGGAAGTTAGACACAGTTCTCCTTGTGGAAACATCTTCAGGAAAGGAGGACTAGGTAAGGACTCATAGTTAAGGCTTCATTGTTAGACAGGGATAAATTAAACTCTAGAGAGAAACAAGGATCGTGAATCTCCTCTGCCTCTCTCCTTTTGTTTTAACCTCTGTGACATTTTATAATAAGGACCTCTGTCTTTCTTCCTTCTCCCTCTTCCTTCTTATTGCTTCTGTTATATCCCACATTGAAGAAGTTTTTTGATTATCTCTGTGTGGTAGTTACTATAGTTGTAAAACAGTTGCAATCTTAAAAAAAAGAGAGAGAGATTCATTTGCCCAAGGTTTCAAAGCAAGGAAGTGCCAGAGGGATAGACAACCCAGTTGTCTATCTATCTTTCACTCTTATTTTGTTCCAGCTATGAGGTGGTTATTAGATATGGACCTCTAGTACAAATGACAAATGCTTGGAGATTCACTTGGGTGTGAACATGCCTTATGGCCAGTGGCCCATCTGGGTCAAATTAAGCTTTGATAACCTTAGTGTCATCAGCAGCTAGTGTCCTCATCCACCTAGCTTGGCTGCTAGAATTAAACAAGATACTGTATAGGGGACATTGGTGCAGTGCCTGGCAGATGACTCTCTGTACATGTCTGTTCCATCTCTAGACTTGATTCTCATCCCGCTACTAGATTTGGCTTCTCAAGGGTAGGGGTCCAGCATAGTCCTGTTCGTGGTGGGTACTTAGGACCTAGCTGAAACATGAACAAAGTCTTTGCTGAGCCATGAGAAAGTAACTCTTTTCAGCAATTGACTAACCAATTATCTCTCCATTTTCTCCTTACTTTTGAGAGCCACATAGACATGTTGTAGAATACTAGGCTCCTTGCCCCTAGATAATTGAGTCATCATCATCGTAGTCATCATCATCATCATCATCAACAACAACATCAGCAGCAGCAGCAGCAGCATCAAAATTCTCTTCAAAACCAATCACAGTATTATGAAATCTTCAGAGGGTTGAATATTGTAATCTTTACTCTCTAGTAAAGATACCCTAGAGTAGTAGCTCCCTAGAAATTTAGGAGCAACAAAGGAGAAAACAAACAGGAAGTAAAATGACATAAAACTAATTGTTTCTGTTTCTTGGGGTTCATTTTGATAAACAACATTTCATATGATCATATGCACACAGCTATTGAGCCTTTGTGATCCTCTCCTAAGAATAACCTCATTTGGTCTCAGAGTCCTGTACAATTTATCATGTCCAAGTGTAATTTTTGTCTTTTACCATTTAGTGTATTTAACTTTTAGATTTATAGGCACATTCTACTTACTACAAATGAGGGAAACCATGAAATCTATGTTCCTTTGGGTCTGGCTTACTTCACTTAATATAAATTTTCTAAGTCTTTCCACTTCACTGTGTATATATGCATACCACATTTTCTTGATCCATTTGTCCTCTGAGGGGCATCTGGGTTGATTCCATATCCTGAGTATGGTAAAAATTATACTGCAATGAACATGATTGTGCTGGTAGTTTTAGGGTAGCTTCATTTGTGGTCAATTAGATACATGCCCACGAATGGAATTGCTGGGTCATAGGGAAGCTCTGTGTTTAGTCTTTTGAAGAACCACCATATTGCTTTCCAAGTTTACATTTGCACCAACAGTGTAGTAATGTTCCCTTTTGGCCACATCCCTGCCAGCATCTGTTATGGTTAGTTTTCTTGATAATGGCCATTCTAACTGGGGTGAGGTGGAATCTCAATTTTGATTTTCATTCTTTTATAATGGCCTGGTATAGTCAGTCCCATAATGATGTAGGCATATGAGGAAGAGAGGCCAGTTTCTTCACATCTATAATTTCTATGGCTGTCTCATGCTATATATTGGTCTTCTGGCCAATTTTCCCCTCAGGGTGAAAAAAAATCTACCACATCTTGTTAAGTGAGATAAGCCAAGGCTCTTGAGATTTAATTTTCCCAATAGAAACATAATTCTTCAATCAAGGTAGATTTAAGTGTTGTACTGGGGAAGATTCTTTCTTTAAACATTTCTAGCTTTAAAGGTTCTTGGTGACCACGTTTTGGATAGGTTGTCCTAAAACAAATAACCCCATCCAAAAAACCCTCTTCATTGCTCACCACCAACTTCCATTTGCCCTGTGTGAATCCTCAGCCCTCCATCTTTTTGTTTTTATGATCTGCACAAGGCTGAATAAAAAGAAAAATAAAACCTCAAACCCTGCTTTGAGCTTAATCAGAACTCTATCTAATAATAATGAGTCCTGTAGCAGGCTTGTAAAGAAGGCATATCAGACCCATTTAACCATAATGGTCCTACAAAGTAATGAAGACTCAAGTGGTCCTTATTGGGTATCAAGCTGTGAATCAGGACTCATCTAACATTCTGGTTGCTGAGGGAAATAGGTAATTGATGTGACAGAATGGCCATTATTATTATTATTATTACTGCTACTACTACTTAGTTTTATTTTAAATCTAGACACAGCAGCTAGAAGCCTGACCCAGCCTCCTTGGGGTATACCAGGTGTGCAGGCAGGGCAAAGGGTTGCCCTTCCATTAAATCTTCAAATGGGAACTCTAGTAAATTTTGCATTGAAATAAGTAATGACCACATTTAACGACCAGTTTGTTTGAGTGTTAACAGCTTGTGAGCCAACAAATGAGTCATTAACAGGTGCTAAACTTGTACTTTCTGGTCTAAACAATTCCTTCTACCTCTGTCCTGCTTGGGTTGAGTGAGAGCTAATGCAAATTCCTGGCTGTGCTTTCATTTATCTTGTGATAGGCAGCTTTTATTAATCAGTTGGATACCTTTTGCTTAATGGTTCCTCTTTCCCAGGATTATTTCTTATGGAGGAATAAAATTGCTTTTGACTCCATTTCTCCCCTTGCCCTGAGAGATTATGGTATCTTGGAATAGGGTGGTCCTGGAATAAATTAGGTAAAATGTTGTAGAGAAAAATCCACCACTCTTGAAACCTGAAATGATCTACTCCAGAGAAGAAATGCAAATAAGGTGAAAATATCACAGGTTTGAACTAGCATTTATATTTTTATATTTT
>NW_012267279.1:7241014-7265238 GCF_000151885.1 Dipodomys ordii | reverse complement strand
AAACAAAGGAGGAGGCAACAATGCTTGATAAGAAATGTACTCATTACCTTGCCCATGTAATTGTAACCCCTCTGTACAGTATTTTCACAATAAAAAAAACTTACTAATAAAAAAAGAATAAGCACAATGAGATAATGACTGGCATATTATTGGACAAAGATATTTTTAGGGAAATAAAGGACAGAAGAATATAAAAATTGTAGGGATGTACATCAGTTCTAAACAAATTTGGATGCCAAACTGAGCAATCTGTACTTTATCTAGAGGGTAATAAAAATGTACAGTTTTGGTCAGGACAAGTCAAGATACATTTATGTATCATAAAACTTATTTCAAAACCAATGTCTAACACATTCAAAGTATCCAGTGAGAGATGCTACTCTCCAGGATGAGAGCAGGTCATTGTTCACGTGGTAACTCAGTGATCCAGTCACTTCCTTCCATCTTGTATCTTTCTATCTCAATACTGGCTTCTAATGTGCCGATAGCAAAGAAAGCAGGGCATGGAAAACCTACTTGGCTTCTAGTACCTTGGTCCAAGAGTGCAACTTTCTCTACAATTCTCAGATGAAAGATGGGAATGCATTTCATGGTCCTAGATCTATGCGACTACAAGAGTCCTGGAAATGAAAATCAGAGTAGGTGAATGCTATTACATTGTCTGTAGGCAGAATAAAGCCAATGAGGGTTGAAGAGGAGCTCTGGCAGGAAATAATGTCAGTTCAGAGTTACATTTGGATGTTAAAAGTATAGGAGGGCTTGCAGTAGAGGAGGAAGGGAAAACTATTTAGAACTTGCTGTGGAAATCCACTCAAATTTCTGCATGGCAAAGGACATTGCTAGTAAGGTAAATAGAAAGCACACAGAATGAGAGAAGATCTTTACTAGCTATACATCAGACAAAGGCCTCATATCTAAAATATACTTAGAGCTCAAAAAATTAAAGCTCCACAAAACAAATCCTCAAAGAAACAAAAACTTAATTCATTAATAGACTAAAGACTTAAAGATATTTCACAGAAGAAGAAGTAAGAATGGTCAATAGACACAAGAATAGCTGTTGAACATCTCTGGCCACAAAAGACATGTAAATCAAAACAACATTGAGATTCCACCTCACCGCAGTTAGAATGGCCATTATCAAGAAAACTAAACATAATAGATACTGGCAGGGATGTGACATTACTACACTGTTGGTGCAAATGTAAACTTGTTCAACCACTCTGGAAAGCATTATGGAGGTTCCTTAAAAGACTAAACACAGAGTTTCCCTATGACCCAGCAATTCTACTCCTGGGCATTTATCCAATTGACCACCAATGAGGCCACCCTAAAACTACCAGCACAATCATGTTCATTGCAGTATTTTTTTAACCATACCCAGGATATAAATGGAATCAACCTGGATGCCCCTCAGAGGACAAATGGATCAAGAAAATGTGGTATATATACACAGTGAAAGAATGATATTATACTATCCATAAGGAAACTGAAAGACTTATAAAAATTATATTAAGTGAAGTAAGCCAGGCCCAAAGAAACATAGGTTTCATGTTTTCCCTCATTTGTAGTAATTAGAATGTGCCTATAAATCTAAAAGTTAAATACACTAAATGGTAAAAGACAAAAAATACACTTGGACATGATAAATTAAACAGCAGTCTAAGCATTCACACAGTGAGATCAAAGGAGGATATTCTTAAGAGAGGATCACAAAGGCTCAATAGCTATGTGCATATGATCATATAAAATGATGTTTATCTTGATGTTTACTTTGTATTCATATACTGTTTTGTAGAATGGAACTTCTTCTTGATGTTTTTTATTGTGAAAATACTGTACAGAGGGGTTACAGTTACATGAGCAAAGTAATGAGTACATTTCATCAAGCATTGTTGCCTCCTCCTTTGTTTTTCCCCTACCATCCCTTTCCTCCCACCTCCACAACAACACCACCCCTCTCCCCTCAACCCAGCCTAAATTGTAAAGTGTTTTTTATTTTTTTTGGTTGGTCGTGGGGCTTGAACTCTGGGCCTGGGCGCTGTCCCTCAGCTCTTCAGCTCAAGGCGAGCACTCTACCACTTGAGCTTGAGCGCCACTTCTGGTTTTCTAGTGGTTTATTGGAAATAAGAGTCTCATAGACTCTCCTGCCCGGGTTGGCTTTGAACTGCAATGCTCAGATCTCAGCCTCCTGAGTTGCTAGGATTACAGGCGTGAGCCACCAGTGCCCAAGTTTGTTTTTCAACATAGTGTCTTGTACATCTCATTGTTACAATGGGTCAACCTGTATCCCTACTTAAATATTTTGTTTTTTCCCTTCTCCTCCCAAATTATACCAATATCAAATACAGTGAAAACAGGGGTTATACCGAGGGGGAGGAACTTACAAAGCAACAAAAAACCACATGGTACCTTATAAATATGTTAGAAACAATAGCAAGAAAGAAAGAAAGAAAGAAATCACTTGTGTCCATATCTTGGGTTTCATTTCAATTAACTTCAACTTATCTGGTCACATGTACATAGCTTTTGACCTTTTCTGCTTGTCCCAGACATATACTAGTTACTGTAAATAAGGGAAACCATGGGACCTATGTTTCTTTGGGCCTGGCTTACTTCACTTAATATAATTTTTCCAAGTCTTTCCATTTCCTAACAACCTAGCCTCATCACAACAAGCTAGAGGAAACAGTCATCTCCCTTTTTTGTGATACTCAAAATAGAATGGGAACTTCTTTGTACAACTACTTAAAGATAATAATAATAATAAATGTTAAAAAATAAAAAAGAAATGTATTTATTACCTTACTTATGTAACTATAACCCCTCTGTATATTACATAGACAATAAAATAAATAATTTTTAAAAATTAAAAAAAAAGGAAACTTTACTCCCTGGGTCCCGTCAATTATAATAACGTTTTATTGTTCACAAATATCAATAAGATAATTTGATAGATTAAAATAAAAGGTAGGATTTGTACAACTAAAAAAAGATGATGTTTATCATAATGAACTCCAAGAAATCAAAACAAGAGGTTTTTATTAATCATACTGTTTGTATTCTCCTTCCCCCTTTATTTTTTGATGCTGTTGACTTCTGTGCTTTGTTTTTGTATTGTATGTCAGTTTATCTGTTTGGGGAGCATAAGAAGAAACACAGAAAAAGTGGGACAAAGTGTGAACCTATTCAGCAGTAATATTCACTGGACGCTATGTTGAAATTGAAGTATACAATTTGTGGGAAAGGGGGGTCAGAAGGGAAAAACTGTGAGAAAATGAGTAAAGAGGTGACACTGTTCAAAAAGAAACGTACTCATTACCTGACCTATGTAACTGCATATCACTTTTACAATAAAAATAAATTAAGAGAAAGACTCAACAAAAGGCTGGACAAAGGTGGTGGTAAAAGAAATAAAAGATGAGAAGGAATTGAGATCTTGTTGGGCATGATAACAAATAAAAGACTGGAGTCTTCTCAAGTTATCTCCTTGTATTGTAGCTCAGTAGTACATGCCTGGATGTCAGAAAGAAGGGAGACATCATAGAAAAATTGTAAAACCACTTTTTGCCTATTGATTTTGGAGTGCTGGATGGACATCCATGCAGTAGCTCTGTGACAGTTGCCACGTGGGACTGACTGATTTTCGATGTAGTCATTTAAGCAGCAAAGATGTGCACATGACAAAAATGAAGGAGAGATGGGGAGACTGTGAAGGAGACAGGGACAAGGCAGGGTGAAAAGAAGTCAGCAGAAGAAGAGTAAGGCAAAGATGTTCTCCATTCACAAGCCCATGTGGAAATGTTTCCGAAGCAGTGTGTTTAGCAATGATGAAAAATCGTTTAACTAGGGATACAGGTGGGCCCATTGCAACAATGAGATGTACAAGTCGTTATGTTGAAAAACGAACTTTACAACTTTGGGGGGGGGAGAGGATCAGGTGGGGGGATGGAGGGGAGGATAGGAAGGGATGGGAAGGGGAAACAAAGAGGAGGCAACAATGCTTGATAAGAAATGTACTTGTGGGCTGGGAAGGTGGCTCAGTGGTAGAGTGCTTGCCTTGCATGCATGAGGCCCTGGGTTCAATTCCTCAGCACCACATAAACAGAAAAAGCCAGAAGTGGAGCTGTGGCTCAAGTGGTAAAGTGATCGCCTTGAGCTGAAGAGCTGAGGGACAGTGCCCAGGCCCAGACTGGCAAAAAAAAAAAAAAAAGAAATATACTTGTTATCTTGCCCATGTAATTGTAACTCCTCTGTATGGTATTCTCACAATAAAAATAAATAAATAAATAAAACTGCAAAAAGGATAAATGGTTATGGTAATGGGTAGTGCTGCTCTCCTACTACAAGGTGTCCCTTGTCCAGCATCAAGGTGGTTTTGGCTCCAACCTCTACCCTTGTAAATCTTTTAGTGAGCATGGCCTTCAAGCAACTGGTGTGACTTTGCTGGCAAGTGGAGGGGCAGGGGGAGGAAGGGAGGGAGAGAGAGAAGAAAGAGAGAAATGTGCCGGGAATGTATCTTCCTGTAATTTATACCTCAGAGCTCCCTAGCAGGACTTCCCATGAGTGGCTTAGGAGAAGAGGTGCTTCCTGAATAGTCTACCTGCTTGTCTAGCTTCACCACAAGGTTCCTGTTTGGGAATATGATAGGATCTGATGATAAGATAATTATCAGTACATCTTAGGAGAGAGAAGTAGTGAGAAGCAAAGGGCCAGGCTGCAATGAGGTAGAGAGTGAGTGGGTGCCAAGGAACCAGCCTGAGACAGTAGAGAATATTCAATGGGGCAGTTTGCCGTAAAACGCTGAAGAGAAGAATAGGGTAATGCAGTAAAATAATGTCCTTTATCTTATTGTTAAGATTAGAAATAGAACCAAGAGGTTTTTGTAATATGCTGTTAGCAGTTCTTTCTTTCTTTCTCCCCCCGCCCCCTGCCTCTGGCCTTTGGTTTATTTCCTGTTGTCACTGTTTTTGATTTCTATACCCTTTGTCTTGTACATACGCTTATCTCATTTGCAGAATGGAAGGAGAATCACAAAAATAGGGGGACAAAGCGTGAACCAATGCAACAGTGATACTCTCTAGACACTATATTGGAGGTGAACTTTACAGCTTGGAGGGGGGGAGTCAGGGAGAGTGAGAGAAAATGGGGGAGGGTAACACTATTCAAGAGGGAATGTACTCATTACCTTACTTAGGTAACTGTAACCTCTCTGTACATCACCTTTACAATAAAAATGATTAAAAAATAAATTGATGAACTAGTCATCTAGGAAAAAAAAAGACTAGGAGAGATCTGAGCATGTGGAGAGTCAGTGGGACTATAAGTGAGAGAGATAGACTGAAGGGTAGAGTAACTGTAGAGGAAATGCTAGTGAAAGGCTCCTGCATGTAGGTACCGGATGGGAGTGACAAAGGAGGAGGCACCATATGTTCATTTGAGATGGAGAGTGACAGTGAGCGGTGGAAACTGGAAACGGTAGAAGCCATCTTGTGTAAGCCCTTCCTGGGAACTTAGATGACGTAGTATAAGTCCTTCATTTTACAGGTCACAACAGAGTTTCTGAGAGCTATAATCACTCAGATGATCAGGAACAGAGCTGAAAGAAGGATGAAGGTCTTCTTGTAACTTTTCTTACAGTATTTTCCTCACGGTTTTATGCAGCCAGTTCACCTGCAGAGAGAAAGCCACATGAGAGTGAGAATTTTGGATATGTGCAAATTCTGATTAGTGAGAAAAGGTTTTCCTGAAGGAAATAAGAATGGCCAATAGACGCATGAAGAAATGCTCAGCCTCTCTAGCCATAAAAGAAATGCAAATCAAAACTACATTGAGATTCCAACATCACCCCAGTTAGAATGGCTATAATCAAGAACTCTAATAATAACAGATGCTGGAGGGGATGTGGCCAGAAGGGAACCCTACTGCATTGTTGGTGGGAGTGTAAACTTGTTCAACCACTTTGGAAAGTATCAAAAGTCTCCACATAGAGCTCCCCTATGACTCAGCAATCCCACTTTTGGGCATTTACCCAAATGATCACAAACAAGACCACACTAAAGCTACCAGCACAACTATGTTTATTGCAGCATTATTTACCATAGCTAAGATATGGAACCAACCCAAATGCCCCTCAGTAGATGAATGGATCAAGAAAATGTGATATATATATATATATATATATATATATGAATTCTATGCCTCCATCAAAAACAATGACATTGCCCCGTTTGTTAGGAAATGGAAAGACTTAGAAAAAATTATATTAAGTGAAGTAAGCCAGGCCCAAAGAATCATAGGTCCCATGGTTTCCCTTATTTGCAATAACTACTATATATGTACCCCAAAAACACAAGTGGTTTTTTCTTTCTTGCTATTGTTTCTAACATATTTATGAGGTGATTTTTTTTGTTGCTTTGTATGTCCCCACAGTATAACCCCTGTTTTCACTGTATTTGATGTTGGTATAATTTGGGGAGGGGAAGGGAAAATACAAATTGTTTAAATAGGGATACAGGTTGACCCATTGCAGCAATGAGATGTATAAGACACTATGTTGAAAAATAAACTTTACAATTTAGGGGGGGAGAGGGGAATGTAGTTGTGGAGGTGGGAGGGAAGGGATGGTAGGGGAAAAACAAAGGAGGAGGCAACAAAAAAATAAGAAATATACTCATTACCTTGCCCATGTAATTGTAACCCCTCTGTATGGTATTTTCACAATAAAAAAACTTATTTTTTTTTAAAAAAAAGAAAGAGAAGGTCTTCTTGAGTGCCCCAAGTCATGAATGTGGCAGCCACCACAAAATGGGTTGTTGTGATAAAAAATTACTTTGCAGATACAGATAGCTATATTTGGGAGAAAATATCTGGGGAGGAAGAACTCGGTCCTCCATCTCAGAACAGTTTTCAAAATGATTTGGAAGTGCCATTGTGCCATTAATACAATCACAAAAACTTATTATGGTTCATCAAAACCTGTAATTACAACTACTCAGAAAGCAACATTAGGAGGATCAGAGACCCAAGGAGCCCAGGCAAAAATTTAGCTAGGCCTTATCCCAACCAACAAGCTGTTGGTGATACGTACCTGTAATTCTAGCTACAGAGAAGTCGTAGATAGGATTGAGACCCAAAGATGGCCCCCAAAATGAACATGAAATCCTATCTGAACAATAACTAAAGCAAAGAGGGCTAATAGCATAGCTCAAATGATAGAGAGCTTTCTTAACAATCATGAGATTCTGAGTTTAAACCCTAGTCCTGCCATATATGTACAAAAAGAAGCTCATGGGGAAAGAGAAAACCCAGCAACTCTCCTGGCTCTGCCAGGGGAGAGGGTCAAGGCAGCCATGAAGTAGGAAAAGTCTGACAACTGTTTTGTAAGGGTCTGGAATTCAACTTAAGCTATTAGCTATTGGACATTCAAAAGGGACCTTTATTTTTGCAACAGGATTTATGGCCTTTTACATGTTTATTTTTCATTCACTATTGGACATCCAGGGAGGAAAGCACATCAAGGTCAGAAACTCCCCCGTCCAGTGAGAGACCACGTCTCCTCAGGTTCCTAAGTTTTAGGTGCTCTCGGGGATGGAGTGATGGGGCTGCGTTTCCCCATTGGCCTGGGCTGAGAGACTTCGAAGGCATATGAGGCTCATTCTCACCCCATTCACCTCAGTCCCTCCTTGTCCACCATTCTCTAGCTGATATATTAACACCATTTGCTGTGTCCTTGGTTTAGGAGAAGTAAAAAGTGGGATGAGCCACAGTAGCACCTCCAGAGATGTTACCCAGTTGGAGTAGAGACCTTGGTGTATGTACTCAAGGAGTTTTAACTTCACTAAATCCAAAACCAACTTAAACTTGACTAAAAGTCTAAAGATCCTAAGGAGAGATTCTTGGGCTGGGCCAGGAGCTCTCTGTGGCAGTGGAGCACAGCTAGGCTGAGGAGGGTGGGTAGAGTTCAGTGGGGCTGCTGAGAAGTAGCCAGAGGGCCTCTGCCAGGTGCAGGAGCATTTGTGATCATGCACCCCATAGAAGTGCATCATCTGCAGTGACTGCATAAACAAATTCAGTGCGCAAAGGGGACATTGATTTGTTTTCCTTCCCAAGGCAAATGTGTCTGTGTGGCTAGCACTGAAGCTCATTAACTGCTTGGTGAATTTAGTACAACAGTTTCTGAGGCACTGGAATGCTGAGCCTGGCAACACTGAAAGATCACTCCATCAGTATTTAGTCAGGGACTTTGAATTGCAAGGGTTCTACGATGATACAGAGAGAAGGATGACTTTCAGAGATATACGGCCAGGGATGAGAGGAAAATGTGGGCATAAAAGCACCAGTTCAGGGGCCCTAAAGAATTAATACAGAGGAGTGGTATATCAAATCACTAAAAGAATTTGGATGGGAGGGTAGGGGATTATAGGGAGGGTAGAGTTGATTATACTTCCTCTTCCTCCTCCTTCTTTCCTCCTCCTCCTCCTCTCCTCCTCCTCTTCTTTTCCTCCTCCTCCTCTTCTTTTCCTCCTCCTCCTCCTCCTCCTTTCCTCCTCCTCCTCTTCCACTTCCTCCTCCTCTTCCTCCTCCTCTGCCTTCTATTACTTCTTCCTCCTTCTCCTTTTCTCCTCCTCCTCCTGTTCCCTTTCTCTGCTTTCTCCTTCTGCTAAATCAAACTTTTCTTTTGGGGAAAGTTTTTAAAGAATAATGATAAAAATATCTACACTTTATCTAGTGTCACAGTGGAGCAGATTAGCATGGAGAATTTCTATAGCTACCTCCTAGGCCTAGATTGGATTGAATTGTTAGATTCCTCATTTTTCTTGTGAATCTTGTGGCAGCAGACCCAGAATTGCTGATATGGCATTGTAAAGTGCCTGCTTGGGTACATGATCTTACTCCTTCGGAGCTGCTAACAAGCAACAGGGTGGTGGGGATCCACAACACAGAGCAGAGGAGGTGGTCAAGAGAAGGGAAGGGACTATGGTAATCTTGAAAGACTGAATCTGTGTTTCTGAAATTAACAAGTGTCTATCCATGGCCATCTCATTCATCGATAGATGGCTCTTTGACTTCCCATTTTAGGGAAACATTGCTTTTTGGCCTTAACCTTAGTTCTTTGTTTCTGGATGGTATTCTGGATATGGATAAAAGCCCTTGTAGGGTTGAAAAGAGAAATCTCACAGATAACCCAGCTGTAACCCAGCTGACTGTGCCATACTTAATTGACAATGGAGGGGTAACCTCAGGTTACGTGCCTTTGGACTAAAGTTCTGTATTAGCTGTTTGCTTAGAAGGAGCAGATGTTTTGGCTCTGGTGGTCACTGCTCACCTCCGTCTGGGAGGTGCATCAATCACTTTAATTATAATGGAATGTGGGGCCAGGAACTGAAGGAGAAAAATCAACCCAATCCCAAGAACAATCTTTCTTGATGAATTCTCCCCTAAATCGAAACAATTCACTGGGTATCCCAGCTGGGGTTCATATGCTTTTGATTACTGTGGGCTATTTAGCTCTACAAAATGACAGGCTGCTTAATGGACTTTTAATGGTTATAGGTTTCTCTCTCTCTTTTTTTTAATGAGCTTCACCAGTTTGTTACTAATGCCCTGTAGAAATTTGGAGTGTGGCCAGGCTTGATGTTACACATTTCTAGTTTCCAGTCGGCATCTATACAACCATTGTAGCCAGTGGGAAAGTAGTCTGCTGGTCTAGGGCAATGTCATCAGGGCAGGGAGAGGAAAACGAATGGTGTGCCCCATAGTCCTGACAATTATGTCATCTGCGAGAAGGTGTGCTTTGCAACTGAAGTTACCCAGGTGGCTTCTTTCATCAAAGACCTTGGGATCTCGGGTGGCAGGGAGGGTTTGTAATGAAGGAAATGGCTTCACTTCTCTGTGGATTTCTACTCTTGTTAGTCAACGTGCCCTTCCCAGACTCTGTCATATCTTATCTGCCAAAGGGTCCGTGAGCATCTCAAACTCACAGCTGTGGTTTGTCCAATCATATTTACATCTTTAATTCCTGTTGTCCATAGCAGTGGTTCAATTCATAACCTCCTGAATGAGAAGCCACAAGCAAATTGGAGGAGCTGGGGAGAAGATCTTCTGAAGGGATGCCCTTTCTGGGTTGCTGGCAAAAAGACGTGCTAAGTTAAGAAAAGAATAGTAAAGTGGTGAGAAGAGGAAGAGGCAGAGGGGAGGCTAGGGAAATGATGGCAATAATAATAGCTCTCATTTCCTTTTGTGTGTTAGACACTGTGCATACATCATTTCATACAGTCCTTGGGACAAAACTGAGAGGTGGGCAGTAGTGTACTGGTAATGATTAATAACTAGCTCTGATGGAGTACGGGATAGAGAAATGCCCAGATTTGTAGCATTTTCTGATTTCTGTAGCAAATAATCCAACCGCACATTACAAAAGTGATGTCAACCACTTTGAAAAATGTGTAGAAAATGTAACTTTTCTTTTCGTTTCTTTTCTTTTGTGAACCTCAGTGGTTCTACTTTTGCAGGTAGTCGCTATTCCATTTTACAGATGTAGCAAAAGAAGTTTAGTGAAGAATAGGCTAAGGTCATAGACAGAATCTAAGCCTGCAATGACTCCAGACTTGGTTCTGTTCTATCTTCCTTTCTCAAACTCATACTATTGCAATAGCCCACAAAACTGGCAGGTAGGCAACATGGCCGGCTCTAATATAAAATTTACTGTTTTTTTTTCTGAGCATTTCCATATGATATTTCCATATGATAAGAACTAGAACCTCTGTAGAGGTGGATGTGGTCTCTGCAGCTACCACACATACACGGGAGAGTGTGCTTCTCAACTTGTAGCCATGCATCTCCGGGCTCTGGTCCTACTGAGGCATTTCCCATAGTACCATCTCTTCATTTTATACACAAGAAACCTGGGGGTCAGACAGATTAAACAATATATCCAATTCCCTACAAACTTGTCAGTGGCAGGGCTGCAACTAACTCCTCCCCTCCCCAGCCTACTGCCCCTGCCCATTCTACAATCAAGGATCTTCCCTCTATACCACAGCTATTATTATTATTAAGATGTTCAGAGTGGTTATCATCTCATAAGTCAGGCAATGAGTACATTTCTTTTAGGACAATGTCACTCCTTCCTTTGCTTTCCCCTAGTTTGCCCCTTCTATCCTTGGCTACCAGTTACACAGGTCATTTTCTACACACTGTCTATTGAGTCTGCTTGTTTCAGTTGCTTCCATTACTTTTTTTTTGTTTATTTGTTTGTTTTTTGGGTCTGGTCATGGGGTCTGAACTCTGGGCCTGGACACTATCCCTCAGCTCTTCAGCTCAAGGCTAGTGCTCTACCACTTGAGTCACAGCGCCACTTCCAGCTTTTTTCTTTTTTGCTTATGTGGTGCTGAGGAATCGAACCCAGGGCCTCAAGCATGCAAGGCAAGCGCTCTACCACTGAGCCACCTTCCCAGCCCCCATTACTTTTTTTTAAATAAGTTTTTTTATGGTGAAAATACTGTACAGAGGGGTTACAGTTACATGAGCAAAGTAATGAGTACATTTCTTATCAAGCATTGTTGCCTCCTCCTTTGTTTTTTCCCTACCATCCCTTCCCTCCCACTTCCACAACTACACTCTCCCTCCATCCCCCGGCCTAAATTGTAAAATTCATTGTTCAACAGTGTCTTGTGCATCTCATTGTTACAATGGGTCCACCTGTATCCCTATTAAAACATTTTATTTTTTCCCTTTCCCTCCCCGAATTATACCGACATCAAATACAGTGAAAACAGGGGTTATATTGTGGGGGAGGAACATACACAGCAACACAGGACTTAACGTTTTTTATTTTGTTTTGTTTTAAAGTAGATGGGGGTAGATTTTCCTGTTCTGAAGCTGATGTTCTTACTTACTGCAGACTCCCATTTTGAAAGATTCAACTTGACTTCCCTTGATTCAGGGGCAATGAGCTGAGAATTCAAGGACAGGCACCAAGAGCACTGGGAAGGGAAGGCTGCAAACATGAAAGACATTCTTTGGAAGCTTTAGTAGATGGGGGGGAGGGGGTAAGGGAGGTGGGGGGGCTCCTTGCTGAAATACCCTCATGTTTCTCAGTCCCAGGATACTACTAAATCAGACCCAGGTCATATGGTGCCTATACTTGTCTCTTGGCCCAGGGTGAAAACAGTTCACATTGTAAAATGAACTTTCCACATTTGGCTGGCCCACACGGGCCAGCTTTCTTTCAAAGTGAGTTTGCGAATGAATGAATGAATGTGTTGACTAGGTTACTGTTCTTAGGGGAGCCTTCTTTGCATTGGACTTGGAGAAGGATTAAAGCTAGTTTTGAAAAGTGTTGGTGCTCTCCCAAACACAGCATGCTGATAGAATTCTGGTCACACTTTTATTTGCTATGGAACAAAATGCTCTAGTTTCATGGAAGAAATAGGCCAGCAGATGGTGTTTGGTGGATGGCATGAATGTAGCCTTGTAAATAAACATTCAAAATAGACTAGAATCCCCTAAAATTTACCATCTGGCCCTTACCCCATGAGGTCCACAAGTGGTAAAAGAAAGAAAGGTAATCTATACATTGAGCTGTTACTATTAACTAGTTTGGTATTCCCAAGTAATGGCAAGTTCCCAAGTGCATAGCATCCTTAAATTTACTTATACATTTTTTTTAGAGAGAAGAGGTATCCAATCTAGCAGTTATTTTAGGGCTCAACTTCACTGAATAATCATCTAAACTGGGTATGATGGTGTGCATCTACAGTCCCAATGATTTGGGAGGCTGAGGTGAGAGGAATCACTTGAGTTCATTCGTTGGAGACCATTATAGCATAGCCCCATTTGGAAAAATAATCTAAATGGTGATATTATTCTATCTTCTGCTTTCCAGTAGCTTCTGATATGATTCCCTCTCTGTTGCTCTCATGGCTAAGGCTCTTTCTTGTATCTTCTCCTGGCTCTGGACAAGCCTCCTACTTCAATGCTACTTCCTGTGTCTGAGCAGCAGGGTTGTTTAGTGTATAGAAGATCGAGAAGGATACATATCTGGGTTTGAATCGTGTTTTTCTGCTCCAGAGCAATGGCTTGTTAAGCTCTCCGAATTGAAGCTGATACTAGGAATAGAAATATTTGTTTCAATTAAATGAGAAAAGCCATCTATCACACTCCGGATGTTGTTGGAAATGTGAAAAATATTCACTGTTACTGCTCCTGTCATCCTCATTGTCATGGGTGTCACTTCCCTGTCATCATCTTCAACTACACACAGCCACCTAACTGCTAGAGAGAAACAGGAAATGATGGGATCTGGTGATTCACTTCAGGGGGAAGGAAGGGTGGTTAAACTCATGGGACTGATTGCTCTCATACTTTTTTTCTTTTCTTTTTCCTTTTTTCCCTTTTCCTTAAAAGGGGATTCCCATGGGCCTTCAGCCAAAACATGACCCGAAGGGTGGAATGCTATGTGAGGCTTTTTGTTGGATGAGGTTGGCGGTGAAGGCATGGAAGAGATTCTCACATTTTAAATGATAGATGATTCAACAGGATGACTTGAGAATTGGGATTAGGAATCTGAGGCCAGGATCTCTTAAAGATATTTTTAACACAGGGTCATGGGAGTTCTTGAGTTTTGATTATCCCTTAGTTGTAGAGAATTTCTAAGACTGGGGTTCACAAGAATTCCTTTACACAGATCTGGGCCCAGGATTGACAGAGGGCTTGATTTGGAAGATTCTACCTTGGAAAACATTTGCTTCCGTTTTGAATGATGGCAGAAATGAAGGAACAGAGGGTTTAGGGGAAGTAGGAACCCGAGAGGGAGTCCTTTGGGGCATGACTTTGGTGGGGTTTTTGTCGTTGTTGTTGTCCTGGTCCTGGAGCTTGAACTCAGGCCTTGGCATTGTCTCTGAGTTTGTAGTAGAGTGCTACCACTTGAGTGGCAGCTCCAATTCTGGCTTTTTGTGTAGTTTATTGGAGATAAGACTCTCACACACTTTCCTGCCCAGGGCTGGCTTTGAACTGTGATCCACAGATCTCAGCCTCCTGAGTGGCTAGGATTACAGGCATGAGCCACTGATGCCTACCTCTGGAGCATGTCTTTTGTAGAACTATTCCTGGGGTATAGTTGTCTCTATTGTTAGTGATTGAGAGAATCGGCTTTTTTCTTTTTTTGGGGTGGGGGTGGGGGTGCTACTTGCAACTTATGAAGAGAAGGAAGAACAGATGTTCTATGAGACTCTTGAGTGAGAGTTAGCATCAAGGTGTTTTGGTCATAAAAGAGGACACCAAGGTCTATCTCCTTACGTTACAGATAAAGCAACTCCAACACAAGGAGATCAATTGTTCATAATCTCCTTCATCCAAGATCCAGAAACTAAAGGCAGAACAGTGTCCTTGTGGTCTTGGAAGAGATGATAAGATCACTCTCACTTTCTTATGCTAATGGTGGATGCTGCTGAACTTGTATCCTGGTATGTACAGCACCATCTTTAACAAACATCTGTTGAGTATTTAGTCTATTCTAGACACAGTTTCATGTAGTGATGAATAAGATATGACCTTTGCCTATAAATACCTTCATATTCAAGAAATAATATCTGGATCCAATGAGGTAAAGCAGTCTCAAGCTCATAAATGTTCTTACTAAAAAAGTAAAATGGAAGGTCCCATTGCAGAGATTTGGGTGGAATACTAATGCTAGCTTACGGTCTCTTTACCAACTGTGACAATTTGACTAGGTTATTTGTTCTTTATGAGCCTCTATCCCATCAATTTTAAGACATTAAAAATGGTAACTGTCCCTCTTTCTGAGTTCTTGGGACATAAACTAGATAATAGATTAAATTATGAAGAATAGTAGAAAGTGAAAGGGTCAACAGAAATCGTGGGGATGCATCTTTGTACCCTGAAAGAAGGAAAATAGTTTATCAGGCCATCACTACCACCACCACCCACCACCACCACCACCACCACCACCACCACCACCACCACCACATCATCATCATCATCATCATCATCATCATCATCATCATCATCATCATCATCAACGGTACAGCAGCAGCAGCACCATTATCATCTTCAACTTCTTTCTAGCAATCAGGAGTTTTGTGATCTCACTTGTCATCTTTATTGCCATCCATATCATTATCATATGTACTTCTAATTCTCTGGCACTCTGTAATCAGATGGGTACTTTCCTTCTAAATATCCAGCTAATTGTGAAAATCTGGGTTTAAATGATCTCATTAGATGTTTCAGTTGCCCACTTTCTGGGTTTGTTGAAATGAACTATTCCCTTCCCCTTTAATCCCAGGATGTTCATCGAGTGATGCAGCAGAATCTCAACTCAGTGATGGGGTTTAATTACTTTAGCAAGTTCACAGATACAGTGTTGACTGTCATAGATATTGAAGTCCTGAGACCCAGGAACAAGGTCCATTATATTGAGGAAAGTTAAGGACAGCAAACATAACTGGCAAATAAGTCAAGAATCCTTGCATCTACCAGAAGGCAGAAGACATGAGCCTATACTCTGATTCAGTGGTTATAATACTTCTTATTGTTGTTATTTGCTTATAAAGCCCAGTTATAAATATTCCAAACTGGCTATTACT
The DNA here is from genome assembly GCF_000151885.1 of Dipodomys ordii. Taxonomy (NCBI): domain Eukaryota; kingdom Metazoa; phylum Chordata; class Mammalia; order Rodentia; family Heteromyidae; genus Dipodomys; species Dipodomys ordii. The sequence continues at coordinate 7,249,627 of NW_012267279.1, read as the reverse complement.
CTCCTTTAGGGAGGTCTTTGCTTGCCTCCAGCGCAACTTGATGGTCAGGTAGCTGCTAACTTGATATTCATTTCATTCTTCCCCTTGTTCTTTTACAGCAGAAACGGGATCTTATTTGAGTGACACAGTGTAGCTCACCTTGTAGTTAACTGTAAGTTAGCAAATTACATGATGGATTGAATGAGATTTCCAGAAAAGCTCTTTTGACAAGGGAGCAATGGTTGACATGTACTCCTTTTTGCTCTCTCTTTTCCTGTTCCATGTCTGGATGTGGCTGTGACTATGGGGAGCGCCCTGCCATCCGCCATCTCCAATGTGCGGTGGCCTTGAGGATGGAGATAACATGCAAATGGTGAGGGGGTATACAGAGAGAGGACGCCCCATACTATGGTACTGCCATGTAGTTCTGGGAGGCCTCCCTTTGGATTCTGCTCACATGAGGAACAAGCAGATGTACTTAGCACTGCTATTTCCAGACCTGGCTACTAGCAGGCAAATGAAATGTCTAACAGATGCCTTCCCCTCAATGAGTAGTGTCCTTGTTTTCTTGCCGCTAGCTAGTGCCTGGAAACACTGTTGGTCCATGCTGATTCACAAGCCCCTGCAAGAGCAAAGTTGGATTCAGCTTCTGCTAATGAGCAGAGGAACTGCTTGTGAATACAATGCTGGGATTATAAGGTGCTGGCAACCATGCAAGAATAAGAAGGTCGGGTGGAAAATCCTGCCAGAAAATATCTTCCGTGGATATCCTGTCCCAGCCCAGTGTCCTCCAAACACTGTGGCCCAGACCCACAGTTCATTTGGTAGGATTATAGCCTCTTCCCCAGAGTCATCCTTTCTGTCTGTGGGGAAAGTGACAAAGGTCTTCTCGGGCATCACACTGAAGTTTTCTCTATGTAATTGTTCAAGAGGAGTCCATGTTTGTTCTAACTTGTAACTGAAACCTTGGCTTGTTTGACTTAACACTAGCAGATTGTTAGATTGCTTTGTTAATCTCATCTACCTTTGGCTAATACCCTATACTGAAAGAGTCTCAGAGGACATGGGCGCTTCACTATATGTCTGTAGTATAGGAGCATCTTCTTGATCATTCATCTGCAGACTTCATAGTGCATAGTGCTATGCCCATTTTTGACAAAAATCGTGTGTGTGTGTGTGTGTGTGTGTGTGTGTGTGTGTGGTGTGCTGGTACTAGGGCTTGAACTCAATGCTTAGGCTCTATCACAGCTTTTTTGCTCACTTGACACATAGCTCCACTTCCCGGTTTTTGGTGGTTAATTGTTGCTAAGAGTCTCATGGACTTTCTTGTCTGGCTGTCTTTGAACTGTAATTCTCAGCTGGCCACAAGTGCCTGGTGTTTTTTTGACAAAATCTTGTGGTTAAATTTCATGAAAAGATTTTTTGGAAGATTTTCACAGTTCTTAAACTCATACATCTTCACAGAAGTAGCTCATCTTTTAGTGAAGGCTTCACACATTTTTGTGATCAAAATAAACAGGGAAGATTCTCTTCTGGTCCTTCTCTTATGGGTGGGTTGAGTGTTTCTGGGCCAAATATGAACATGTTTATCAAAGGCAGCTTCTAGTGCCATTTATATCTAATTCAGAAATTAGGAAAGCATTTCTAGCCATGATTGTGTGTCATTTCCTTTAAAATGTCCCCCACTGCCTCATTTTTTTATATCACATTTTTATATCAATGAAGAGGTTTAGGGAGGAAACGAAGATATAAGGATTAGGAGCACAGGGCAGACATTTCATTCATAACCAGTGATTTATATAATGTTTCTCTTTTAAGAAAGCTTGTTCCTTTCCTGATTAATTTGTCTTCCTAAACCAGAAATAAAGGCAGCTTACATGGATATTACAGATACAACCACATAAATGCCAGGACTTTTGGAAAATTAGCTCAACTATAAAATTATGGAGCACTGTAAAGAAAAGAATAGATGAAATGCCTTTCATAAAACCAAACAAATAGAAGGTGTTTAATGTTTTTTCATTTCCTTATCTGAAAAAAAGGTATATCAGTAATGAAAAAAAAAGAAAGAAGAGAAGGAAGAAGAGGAGGAAAGTAGAGAGGAGGAAGAGAAAAATATCAGATTTGTTCTGATTTGTTCATTTTCTTCCAGGGCTGAGCAAACCAGTTACTTAACTAATTCACTCCTAGGGAGTTTTCAGTCATTTATCTAAATTTATCTAAATCCTATGTATCTAATATATTTAGGGCTACATTTTTCACACACAATCTTATTATCTCACATATTTCAAAGATAGCTTACAAGAGGGACTGATTAGGTGGGCGAGATTGTCAGGTATGGGAGGGAACAAGCAAATATCTGCTGTCTAGTGACCTGAAAGCAATTTTGCAAGACTGTTCTGGTAGAAGGAATTTCTTTCTCTTAAAACAATTTGTAGTTAAATACACAAAGGGTATGGCCAGGAGTAGGAAGGCGTTTGTAGAAAGAAAATATGTGCTTACTTTTGAAACTTTTTCTTAATATTTGTGGTGGCCTGAATGTAAACTGAAGAATTGACTCCCATTTTGCTTAGATTTTATATAAAACAAACTGAAAATTGCAGAGAGGCTTGCAATAGTTTTAAACCTCTTTTTTTCTTTCCTTTTTTTTTTTAAACAAGAGACCTGAGGTATTTTATTGCACCAAAGATATGAAATTACTGAACACTGAAATCAACAACATAAATAGAGAAGCAGACAGTAAGATATGTACAAAAAGGAAATGCCTTCCTTTTATTTTCAAGAGATTCAGGTGCATAAAGAGAATAAGTGTGTGTAAAAAATCTGCTCAGTTGGCACAAATCACTCATACACATTTTAAAAATTATTTTTATATGCCCCAAGTTTTTGTATGCTGTACTGTTTAGAACAGCACTATTCAATAGAAATGTGATACAAAATGTGTGATGTATTTGCAATTATTTTTTCTAGTAGCCACAGTAAGAGCATGGCCAAATGGTGAAATCAACTTTAATAGGTTTCATTTAAACCAGTATATTCCAAGAAATGATCATTTTAACATGTGGCCAATGTGAACAATCAACCGTTACTATTTCCGAGCATCTCTCCATGTAATACAGTACCTTGTAAGCGTCCGAAGACACACGTGGCTGGTGGTCTCTGCACTGGATAGGGCAAGTCTAGAAGACCACCCTCAAATCGGATGTGCACACTTTCCTCCACACTTTTGAGCAGGTGCTTTCAGAGTGCTAATGTTTCACAAGACACTCTTGGAGTGAGGCTAGTCAAAAGAAGAAGTACCCAAATGATACTGGAAACTCAGACTAATTTGGACAGGAAAGGAAATGTCCCATTCTACAGGTCAGAGGGGCTCCAGGTCTTCTAGAAGGAAGTTACTCCTTCCAAACAGGAAGGCTCGAGGCATCTATTTTTCTTACCTGCAGGGGGAGCTCTTGTCCCTTCTCTCTTAAACTCCAAGGGTGCAGACCCGCAGTTAGGCCTTCTTTCACCTGGGTCTATGGAGTGAGGTTTTGGCTCCAGCCCAGCAGTGCTTTCGCAATCTCCACACGTTAAGGTTGCTGCAAGGCTAGGACACCAGCCGGGTGGCGGCTTGAGTCTTGTGATTCCCAGGCAGTCGGGAGAAATGATAAACAAAAGTCTTTTGTGCAATATTAATAAGCTTTAAGCACTCCCCAGCGAGCCCCTTGTCATCCAAGTAAGTCATGTGTATCAAAAGCCCTTATATGTGAAAGTTTGTTTTCATATCTGGCCCGCGTTGAATGGGAGCCTCCTTTGCCATGTTGTAAAACAAACATTTGTTTATTTTGTGAACAGAGCTGGCAGTATGATACAGGAACCAGGGGCTGAATGGAGAGACCCCTTTCCACGGAGCCGCCTTTGAAAACCTTTCTGCTGGACCATTCCAACTGTCAACTGATCTTGAGTTCTGTTTACATTAAGACAATAACAGTGTTTCCTAAATAAATAAGTCCGAGGCACCCGTGGGTCTTAATGAAACCCATAACTGGGTTGGGGGTGGGGTGAGGGGAAAGGAGTTTTTGTGCTGGGAAGGAAACAATGTCTAGTTCATCTTACCATGAGGCGCCGTGTTTTTAGGACAGAAGGGGGGCCTTTGTGTTAATTACACTGATAGAAAGTACCCTGCTAGAGCTTCCCCTGGCAGGTTGGGACAAAAGATGTGACATTTAGCCTGTGTCAATGCTTACTGTCCAACAGGCATTTTCTAAAGCAGAGTCATACTGGTCATCCTCCTAGCTGATCAACTAACTTTTCCTGGTGGGTAGAAAAAATAAATAAAAACGGTAAGACTAAACTATCTGCTGCTGCAGGGTGTCTGGCTCTCTCTCTTTTTTGGATTGGTTTTGAGCTTCCAGGAATCCATTTTGGTTTCTGAGTGGTCCAGGTTGTTTTCTGGCACAGTGGATGTAAAGGAAGACACTGGCTGACCCAGGAGTTTAGGGCTTTCCTGAGAAGCAGGAATTTCAGTCTGTTGCTGGAAGATCTACTTCTGAGCAGAAGCCAATTCTAGAGGAAGGCTAGAAGCTGAAGATGATCAAGCAGCAGGCTCACTGCTTGTAAATTAAACAACAACAACAACAAACAAACCCAAACAACAGTTTTTATTATAGCATCCTACAAAGTCTCTAAAATAGAGACCCTACCATACAAGTATGTTTGGTTATAAGAGAGTCTTTATTTGTATTGCTCCATAGAAACACACTTTAATATAGGCTTATTTACAGTATTTATATAATTTTGTTTTGGGGAAGCTTGGTATTTTTCATATGTATTTCCTCCGAATTGCCACCTAATCTTTCTAATTATGGTTTTCTTACAGTCCAAGTAGCTATCAGCCTCTGAGTCTTGGGAATTTGGACCATTTATGATTTCTCACTGTCATAAATAACATTACAATGAATTTTTTCAGGCCACAAATTCTTCTTGGGAGATATTAATTGGGATAAATCTACAGCTCATGAATACGCATGGCTTTTTGACTTATAGTATGTAGTACTCAGGAAGATTTTTAAAGTACTTGTCAGACTGTAAACACTGCCTCTTGATGCTGTGTTTTCTCTGGCCATTTTCATTGTCTAGAATAATCCTTCCACCTGCGTGGGCTCTCACTACAATGAACACACAAACATTTTATCTCTTCATAAGGCTGGGCTGGTTCTGAGATGTGATACCCCTAGAGAGTTGAGAGGCATACACCAAAGGCAACTTATTTTCATCACTTCAGAGTAGAATGTTACACTCTGTGATACATTGTGATGCATATTTCTGTATCTCTGTATTTATTGCTATGTTCCAGGCAAGTGGAAGATGTATTTAGTTTTAGACTAATCCGTAATTTATATATCATTTCTTTACCCTCCAATAACTTGATAACTTGATCTTTTGAGAAGTCTGCCCAGTCCAACAATCAGACTGACACAACCTGTAAGACTTATAGTCATAATTGATCATATGACTATCTCCTCTCTGATATGTGTTATTATATTGCAAGGACTCTTAAGGCAGATTGAGTATGTGTTGTTTGGGGGTGGGGAGGAGAGAGAGAGGGAGAAAGAGAGACAGAGAGACAGAGACAGAGAGAGACAGAGAGAGAATAAAGAAGGGAGGGAGAACAAGAAACAGATCCGCAGAGAAGAACAAAATCAAGATGGGAATACAATGTTTCCTGGTTTCCTTATAATTTTCCAATTCTTAGTTAAGTCTCTCAGGTTAGGTTATATATTTTTGGCTTTGAGTTTGGAAAGATGCCTTCACCCCCAAATTCCTCTTCTTTTCTCTCTTTCCCACTCTCCTTTCCCATATTTTCTGAAGTATATGCTAACTTAGTTACTAATGCTGTCTACAGCAAAGGGAATGGGGAATAGAAGTCCCTCAGTGATGTGCAAATCCTCATGGCTTAATAATAAAATAACAAATCTGGACATTGACAAAAGTTTTCGCTGTTCTCTCCAGCTGGCATGTGGCGCTGTCAGGTTGAAACATGGTATAATTCCATTTATGATTCTGAGGCAGTGGAATTTTTGAGAAAAACACTTTTCTCCTCTAAATTATTGACACCATAAAAAGTAGCTTTCTCACAGCTGCTCAGAGTGCTAGACAGTTTGGATGATCTGGCATGATGACTTTAAAGGCTTTGGGTGCCCATATACATTGATTGACCCAAAGGGCAAAATGCATCGGATAGTTGTTCCATGACTCTTGCTAAAGAAATGTGGCTAACTCTGAGGCAGAGAGTAAAATTTCCAGGGGGTCACCAGGAGCTTTTTGGTTTTCTTTAGCAAAGCTAAAGCAGAAATGCAAGAAACCTTAAAAGACCCCACACCTTCTCATTTATAGTCATGTTTTTCCCCTCCAAAGATGGAGGGTGAATCCTGAAGCAGTGGTCTAAATGAACAGTTTTGCACCTAGAGTCCAAACTTTCCACGGAATATCTGGAAAAATCTGTCTGGACCCTAGGAGCTTATCTTACATTTTTCTTTCTTGAATATATAGACTGTATTTATCTGTCTGGCTATCTACATATCTATGTATCTATCTAAAATCAGGTTGTGAAAAGGACACCGTGGAGTCCTTCCTGGAATCAAGGGAGGCCTTTCATATTGATAGGACACAAGACACAAGCTTTGGTGATTGAAGTGCATTGTAAATCATGCCCTCTCACATGCTGTGTCCGGTTGTCATACCAAACAATCTAATTTGCTCTGAAGAAATTACCTATTTCCCAATGTCTAAAGTCTCGACTCCTTTTAGAGCACTGGAGATTCTGACAATGTGGTGAAGTGCTGGCGTTTGGAAAACTCTAGACAGATCTATCCCTGCCAGTGGAGTGATACTGTGTGTCCGTGTGTGTGTGTTTGTGTGTGTTTAAATTGGACTACCCTTTTATGACTCTTATTGTACAATGAGGAGCAATGGGCAAAGCTATCAAATCATTTAAATGGGCCTCTCAGTATCTTTTCCTGTTTGCTGACTGGCTAGAATTTATCAGTGGATTGACATATTTCCTAGCATATGTGACCTCAGACAGTCACTCTCCTTTTTTTTCCTGCCAGTGTTTTGTTCATTCATTTAATTAAAGTGTACCAACTGCCCAGAAAAATGCCTGGAATTGGGCTGGACATGTTGATCACTACTTGGAGCAGATCTATGGCTGTTCCGCAGACCTTGATCTGATGTAGTCATAAGACAGCTTGCCTTACCACTGTGAGATAGGGAGTCAAGTGGCTAGCACGCGAGCACAATGCCCAGCCATAAGCAACATGCAGTGTCTTTAGCGAGCTAAGGAAGTGCCTGCAAGGAGATCCCAAAGCCATTCAGCCTTTCTAAGTATGTCGCAAAAGATGAATAAAGGCTGTCCCAGGATGGAACATCTCTAGTTGGAGTGGGCTCCCATGTTTTTACAAAAGAGGAGTTTTGACTATGATGTGTAGGACAGGAAGGGCTGCACAAATAGACCAGTGGGTCACGGGAGATACAGGGCAATTATGCTGAGGATCCCTGCGCTGAGCAGTGGAAGGTTGAAGATAAGAGAGATTGTTTTGAATAGAGATTGAATAGCCTTCAAGCTCTTGAAGAGCCTGGGACTGAGCTGCAAGTAAGAGTGCCAAGTTTAGAATATCTTGTACTTATAGTCCTTCTTTGACCTCATCTCTAAAAGTTCCAAACTCGGAAATTTTCTTTTTGTTATTCTCTCCTCAGATGAAGACTTCACCTCGTCAGATTCTCATCTATTTCCCTTACAGAATTTGAAGTCCAAAAACTTGAACTTGAACTTTGGGATTAATACCCAGAAAGGACCCAAGAGTTTGATCTGCAGTGTTGTAGAATTGATTGTTTGTCTATGATCTTCAGCTGGTTTTCCAGAAAATGCTCCCAATGAGAGGGATGTGTATTGTGTGTGCATTTTCAAGTTGTGTGTGTGTGTGTGTGTAGTGTGAGCACACATTCATGTGACTGTGTGTGTGTGTGCTAGATTTCAGGCAGGTGGTAAGTTTGACAAAGGTATTTATGCTATCTCTTTTGGAGCACAGGATATCAAAATACAATGTCCGGTCTTTTCCAATCAACTGGGAAAATTCTATAGAATTCTCTATAAACACATACTCATATACTTACCTATATGCACAATAAAACATATATATATATATATAATTAGTAATCCTTTATATGTAGATGTATATGTATTAATTCTGGAAAAAAGATATCCTAGAAAAACACATGTGTATGATATATATGTATATATAGCCTTAAATCTTAAAAAAATTTTTCTTGTCAGTAGTGGGGCTTGAACTCTGGGCTTGGGCGCTATCCCTGCACTCTTCAGCTCAAGGCTAGCACCCTACCACTTGAGCCACAGTGCCACTTCCTAGCCCTAAATCTTCATGAAGGCATTATTTTGAGTTTTAGGACAGGAATTTGGTGTTCTTTCAGCATATACATCTGTTAAAGATTTTTCTTCTTCTTTTTTTTATTTTTTTTTAATTTTTTTTTCCCATTTTTTTTTATTGTAAAGATACTATACAGAGGGTTACAGTTACATGAGTGAGGTAATGAGTACACTTCCTCTTGAACATTGTTAGCCCCTCCATTGTTTTC